>NC_092210.1:52560236-52561647 GCF_043381705.1 Parasteatoda tepidariorum | reverse complement strand
ACCTGGAGAAGTAATTGAAAATTACAAATATGTCTTTCTTTCTTGAGTTTATGATTATAACCATTTACTGATAAAAATTGAATATTAATCTTGAATATAAACTTATAAAGTAGCTCTCCTTACAAACAAATAAAATAAACTTTTTTTTAAAGTTCCACCTTTGAAAATTTGATTTCCAAAAACTTTTGTGATCAATGATTTTTTGGAAACTTCTGGATCACGGTTAGCGAAAAATCCGGAGCACAATCAGCCCTGTGCAGTTAAGTGGTTGCCAGGTAGATTTTGGATCCACTCTAAAAAATTTCAAGACTGAACTCATTTTTTGTTCAATTAATACTGTCTTGCATTGTTTACCAGAAATTTATAGCTCACAGCACTAAAATTTACCTTTCCAAGATAATAGCCTACATTTTAAATCGACCATTTAGTTAAAAATTTTCAATAAATTTCGAACAAAATTATTACAATATCAAAACATGTTGAAATTATTCTTTAATAAAATCATTAACATAGTTTGCAAAACAAAAATGATAACTAACCTTTTATATCTTTTTACAACTGTCACTGAACAACTAATATTTTCCTGAAACCATTTATCGTTATTTATTTATTGTCCAAGCACTATTTTTTTTAATAAATAATCTTGATTTAACTTTGGCCAGCATGTCAATATGTTAGGTGCAAAATACAAGCTTAAGCAGATATAAATTCAGCAATGGTACCCATCTTAAATTAGTATTAAATTTCAACGCATAAAGAGCTTTCAAAATATCATGGGCATATCTTGAGAAATAGTCAAAATTGAAATCTAAGTATTTTTTGGTGAGCAACTGCTGGAAGATGAAAAATTTGATTATATTGTATAAAACTTATTAAGGTGTTTACTTGCATATACTGGTGAATATTTAAACACAATTGTGCCTTGCATTAACTTTGATTACTATTAAAGTTTATAAGTTGTACAAGATAATTTTGAAAGGAGACCAAGCTGGTCGCCTAAAGCGTACAATATTTCACTTATTGTTAATTCATAGTAGAAGTCACATATTTTAATAAGAAGTTAAATGCAGGCACCAGTTAATAAATTATATTTCAATTAAGTATTAGTATTATTATTTTTTAACATCTGAAAACTTCTGTATTTCCATTAAAAGAATTTTTTTTACTGTAATCTGAAATTACTAAACTTCTGTATTTCCATTAAAAGAATTTTATTTACTTTAATTTGGAGTAAAATATGAACACACTTAAAATATTCAGTAATTTATTCAAATAATGATCTGCAATTATTGTTAGACACAGTGTTTCATAAAAATGTCTATTGTATTGGTAATTACTCCACTCTTGCTCTAATTCATAGATATAAGTCTTGCAAAATGAGGGGAGAGAGAGTGGCTGCTCATGCTGGGGG
>NC_092210.1:52544944-52560224 GCF_043381705.1 Parasteatoda tepidariorum | reverse complement strand
GGGGGGGGGGGGGGGCTCTCTGAATGTAGGGAAAATTTCAACTAGATTTTTGCCTTTTTTGATATTTCAGACTAGATATAAATATATTTAAAATATGATGTTTATTTCCAATTATTATTTACAGTTGATTATTTTTTTAATCAAAACTAGTTAATTTTTTTACAAATAGCGACTTAAGATAATGTTTACATTAAAAGCAAATCTCCAAAAAACTTGTTCTTCTACAACTTTGTATCATACATGCAGATCGTAATAACAAATATAATGTAATACAGTAACTCTTATGTGTTAATTTCTTTCGCTCTATAAGTGCTTGATTATTACCAAAGGGATTAAGCCACAATTCTGCCTTCTAAATGTATGATTTTACTAAAATGATTCTTTGAAAAATGTATTAGGCAATTGGTTTTAAATTATAATGAATACAAAATTTGCTGTAAAGTTAATGAATAAATGGAATCTCTAGTAGAGATGTAATGAATAGTGATTTGGCGGAATATTCGACCAAAAAAATCTGCTGAATGGCAAATTTTATAAATTATTAATAAATATTATCTTTTATATAGAAATAATTTTAGTCATTATTGAAAAATAATGAAAACTTTGCAGTATTATTGATAAGGTGTAAAAAGAAAAAAAACTTTCATAGAAATGTAAGATAAAAAAAACTGAGAGCAACTATTAAAAAAAAATATATATTAAAGTTTAACAAAAAAAGAAAATATATCCTCTTAATTCTTAAAACAAACCATTAATGCTAAAAGTATTTTTCGGTAGAAAAAAAGTCTGAGAGAAATCAAAACAAAAATAGTTATCAATTTTTAAACGAAAGAAACGATGAAAGTCTCAACTTTTTTTTATTTTGCCAAGTTTTTAGAAAAAAAGCGACTATAAAAGAATAACGTTCATTAGAAACACTGTCACTCTTTAAAGAAAGGATAAAACAGATGATAAAAAGAAAAGGTTTATTTTCTGGTCCAGCTGTCATAAGAGAAGTGAAAAACTAAGGAAATACATGAGATATTTTGGTTCTCAATTATTATTCTAAATATGAAAACTCTTTTTAAATATGGATTTTTTTAGCAAACGGTATAGTAGATGAAAATAAGTACAGTCTGCAATAGACAGCTTAAAATAGAATAGGGATATTTTGGTTCCATGTTTTAAAATACAAATTAATTAGAAGAATTTTTTTTTTTTTTTAAATATTTATGATTCATATCTGTTGATGTATTTTAAATCCTTAAAGGACTGATCAAGGGAGCAAAAAAGTTTTAAAGCCTGATATTTCCCCAAAAGAATTTTTTTTTGTTTCAATAACCTTTTCAAAATATTTTTTTCCCTTGTGTCAACAATCTAAATTATATGCTGTAAGTGGAATGTTTATGCACATTACACAAAATTTGTTTCATAGATAAGTAATGTATTATTTAACTTAAGCAACATTTTTATCCATGTGTACAACTGGGTTCATGTGCATTTAGTTCATTCATATTAAATTTTGTGTCCGAAAATCAGATTAATAAATTACCTTATACTTCATATAACTTAGTATAAAAAAGCTGCCAAGTTAATAGATCATTAATTTGATTTTTTGGTATTTTAAATATTTTTTAGCTGGTTATTTATTAAGCTATGTGATGTGACACCAATAATTCAAATTCCAAAAACTTAAGTATACTTTAGTGAGTGTGCTTTCTTTTATAAAATTTAAATCCTGATTTCTTCATCACCCTTTATAAAATTGTTTAATAATTTAACAGGGTGCGTAGCCAAATCTTTGAATAAAAAATAAGCACTTTTTAAAAACTTTTCAAGCACTCAAAAAATTCATATTCAATCAATGATATTATTGAAAAACAAAAACTTTTTATTAACAGTTTTAGCGTTAAAAAAAAAGAAAGAAAGAAAGAAACGGGCATAAATCGAAATAATCAGTACTTCCCCACAACACCGAGTGAATTCAACATGACCCTGAACTCAGAACAAAAGTACCCTTACCCCCTACGTCAAAAGTGTTAGAAGTAAATTAAATAAACAAGAACAAAATTAAAATAAATTAAAAAGAAAAAGATTTCATAAGGATCCGACAATCTCTAACCGAATTGGAGCACTTGGGTTTCGATGAGCGCATGCGCAAGTCATAACGTGGGGACGACATGAAGTCCGCGCGAATTATTACGTAGCAAACTGCCCATTTTTCGTGAAATGCATGCGATCCACCAGATGCCACTGAAGGGGGGAAAAATTATTGAAAAAAAAAAGAAGCAATTTTTAAAAACGCCAACTGAAAAAAGCACCTTTAAAAGCTTTTAAAAACGAAATCCCCAAAAAAGCACCTTTGACAAACGCTACGCACCCTGTTTAAGTGGCAAAAGGACAATATCGATAATAATACAAAATCACAATATACAAGGAAGAAAGAGACAAACTTAAATCAATAATTTTATTTTTTCATTTTTACATCTTCATTCCTATAAAAAAAAAAAGAGAAAAAATTAGGTTTGAAAATAACAAAGGTACAAAACAAGATAATGCAGGGAAACAAGATGCAGCTTATTATTTCTAGAACTGATAATCTAATAAATCCTTAATATGGTTCTAAGCAATAACCATCTACCTAATATAGACTTCTGCAAAAACAAAAGTTTTCAAAACAACTTTCAAAAACTTACATCGAAACTTTTACATCCAAATACAGTAGTACATTACAACAGGTGAAGGTTACCTTGAAACATATTAAATGAGTATGAAACTCACATATATTCGGAAGTTATTTAATCACTCTTAAGAATAAATAGCTACACCTTGTATAATTTTGGACACTTAAAAAAAAAAAGGCAAAGATGCAATTTGTCCATTGAATATCAAATGATTAAATTTGAATCAGAAAATATGAAAAAATTATATTAAATTACTCTTTCTTCATTAATCATAAAAACAAACTGCATTCAAAATTTTAAAAAAATTTGTAGTTATATAAACAAAATAAAATAAGCATAAATGAAATATGCTAATTAAGCAACAAATTTAAAAGTTACGTGCATCACTGTCAAGTTTTTAATATCTAGATCCCACTACAAACAATGGTTCTTTATGTCAGAAATGTTCAGTAAATAAATCATTTTATAAATTATTCATTAACTAAATAAAAAGTCACTCTAATAACTAATTCTTGTTCCTTAATAACTAATATTTTAATATCTTTATTTTTACATTATTTCTAGAATTTGATATTTTTTCTTTTTGAATTCCATTATTTTTTTGAGGAATTCGCAATTAAAAGTTGTAATTTCTGAGCAACCAATTTTTAGAATGGCTCACATTACTCATTCCAGCAAAATGACTTACTTTAAACACTCCTTTATGTGTTTTACTTCTTTTTTAAATAAAAATAATTATTTACATATTCGCATAAATAATTTTTGTATAATTTGCATAACTGCAAAAAAGTAATGTGGGTTCACTATTAATGAACCACCAATTTCTCAGCTGTTCACTTTAACGATATGAAACATTAAATAATAGTCCGAAAGGGACCACTAAAAACGTTCACCACATTCGAGTATTCATTATATCCCTGGTTCGTTAAATGAAGTGAGACTATTTTGGACATAATATAATGGTTTTAATATTCTCCTTCATTATTTATTTCGATTAAAACTTCCACTAAAATCAATGATGCCAATCTTACACAATATTACAAACATTTTATATTATTTAAAGATTATCCATTAAACACATCAACCTTTTTCATAGTATTTTGCCTTATTTTCAAAATTCAGACACATTTACTTAAAAAATATTCTTAGAGCACTTAAACTTTATTAAATTATATTATATAAATATTTCCTAATTAATAAATAGTCAAATCATTACATTTCTAGTTTTGAAATAAATTCACAAAAATGATATGAAAAGATTCACCACGTGACATTCATCACATGTTCAAAATAAAAATACTTTTTACTAGTCCAAGGTTAATTTAGTAATAAATTCGGGAGAAATACAACATAGAAGATGCAATAAAAGAGCATAGAGAGATGCAATAGAGAGCTTGAGGAATTTTAGGTTAAACATCAAAACTGGATATGAATACAAATATAAGTGATTTTTTCAAATTTATCACACTGAAATTGTCTCAGAAAAAAATATGTTACCTCAGGTACTTCCAGTTCACCATTATCTATTTGTTTTATCAGGTCATGAGGATGACTACCATCTATTGTGCACCCTACAGATTGGCTAGTTCCAAGGATTTCCTTCACTGTACCAGAAAGCTTTCGTGCCATAGATCGGGGTTGCATTGTCCTTGCAATGTTAACAACATCTTCAAATGTTATATTGCCGTTGTGCTTAACTAAAAATTTAAATTAAAAAAATTTTTTTTAGTAATACTGATTAATTAAAAATTACAAAATCAACAGAACTAATCCATCATTTCAGAAATCACAATTTTTTTTATTTGCTTCCTCATACAATTGAACTTGGGTATGGCACAAAATTTCTAATTATCAACTTGTTATTAGTGACTGAATATTTAGGACTAGCGAGAAAGTTTTATCTAATAAAATGTTGCATTTCAAATGAAACCATTTCTTTCCTAGTCTATTTTTTAGTAGAAAAATGTAAAAAATAGAGAGCAATAGCTTCAGAGCATGTGTTTGAGTGCATGATCAAATATTTTCTAAGCAATTATTTATAGACACCACCAATTTTTTTTGGAAGCAATGTGTCTTCGAAGCAATTTTTTTTGGTAGCAATCTTAATTTTGTCGCAAATTCTGAACATTAACCACAAGTTTCAATTTTGTAAGAAACAAATAAATTGAAAAGATATATTCTAATTACAAATTTTAAGAAAATACTGAATAATTATTTTTAGACAGTTGTGGTATATCTAAATATACTAATATGTCACTGCTAAAATAAACCAAATAGAAGTGCATTTGTTACAGAAATATTAATTGAAAATTTAAAGAAATATCATTTTAATTTTATTTTGCTAACTTAATGAAAATTCTGCTCATATTAATAAAGACTTCTTAACAATTTAAAAACTAATTTCCTTACACCATATTAGTTAAGTAGTTACAAGTAGTTTCACTTACAAATTTTAATTCTTTTTATTGAACTATAGAAACAATTTAACTATTAAATAGATAAAAACACATACCATTAAAATTGATATTAAAAAAAGGTAAGTAAAATGTTTGTATCTTTAGCTATTACTTTGATCAACTAAACACAGATTGCCATGAATTAGATTGCCATCAGTTACTGACGTAGCTCACAGAATCTGGCTACAAAACATTTCAGGGTAATCAATAGAAACAATGTGAAAATAGAGCAAGGTACCAGAAGCAGTTTTCGTAACGAAAATGCTTCAGAAGAGCGTGTAAGTGTTTAGTGAAAATTTTCTGGCATTGCCACCACATATCATGTGACAAGCTAATTACCGAGACTTAATAGGTCCCTTGATCTAAAAAGTCATTGATTTGAGAAAAAAAATCAATGACAACTAAGGTAATGAATAAACCTGCTTAGGTATCTGTCAGACAGTAATAAATTACAGGTTGATGAGATTTTTATTCACCTGGCTTATAACCTAACTTTGATTTAATGTTACAAGGTACATATGATGCAATTAAAGGAAAAACAATCAAAATGATTTATTTAATATACTAGAGATAATTACAAATTATTTAACTCTTAAAACAGTTAGAGAGTAAAAGTGAAATGAACCTGATAACAACACACTAAAAGCATCTCATCAATTAGCATGTCCTCCATGCTAAAATAATAAATTGTTTAAAAAAGGGCAAGAAAATTTATGAAAGCTCAATATTGAATATTCACAGAATTTTTTTTTTCTGGCAATGACGTAAGTGGAAATCTAATAGACCCTATATACTATACATTCTTTTTCAAAATATTCTCATCACTGAGAAAAGTATGAATTGAGACATCTGATTCTTCTCCAGAATAGAAATCTGTAAGCTCACAGGTTGTCATCTCAAAAAACTATGTACGAAAAACATAAGATAAACAATATTTAAATTGAAAAATCTTGTATATCATACTATGAAAAATGAAACACCAATGTGCCATCTTTCATAGAAGGAAAAAATATTTATTTTGCTACTATTACTACTCTTAACAAAACAAAGTCTGATAAGAGTGAAAAAAGTAGCATTATTTGAAATTGAATACTTGAATCTGCTTCAGTCTTACTAGTCTGATACATGATTGAATTGTCTATAAAAAATTTATTAACAAGCTTGAATACAACAAGCAAAAAATGTTTATACAAAAATTAATTTCAAATATAAAAAATGTGAAACTATTAAATTCAAAAGAAATCCTGAGAAACTCAAACCTAGTGATCTAAATTAAGTTAGACTCTTAACTTTTTAACACTTGTCACTTGAACACTATCAGGTCTAATGTTCAAGGATTAAAAAAGATATTTTATAATAGAAAAGAACCATTAAATACAAAACACTTAAACATATTAAACATATCACAAAAATCTCAGAATTAAAGGTAATATTTACCTTATTTGCTCTTTTAAAAATGTATTCTTTTCAGAACGCTACTACATCACAATTCTTTTTAAAACACATCACAATTTTTTTTAAACATAAGTGATATATTCAATGTAAATTTACAAAAAATTTTCATATTTTAAAAATAAAATATAGTTCTAAACATTTTTAAATAAAACTTTTAACTTAAAAATCAGCTGAGCAACTTCCCAAATATGTACACAATGTTTTGCTTTTCATAAGTTTTCTAATATTTAAAATTAATTAGCAATAAAATTAATTACCATGCTTAACTTTCTTTCGGTCTCTGGGAGGTTCTTTAAGAGCCTTGATTATGAGAGATGCAGCACTGGGACATACTTCAATGTTAGCCTGCCTGTTTTGAATAATTAGTTTAACTGTTATTTTAAGTCCTTTCCAGTCTGAAGTTGCTTTGGCAATATCATCTCCTACTTTTTTTGGAGACTAGAATAATAATATCAAGAAATTATTATACGAATAAACAATGTAGAACACAACATTCGTTCAAATATTATAAATTGAAGGCAACAGAAAATTAAGCTACTGTAGAGGCACACAACCTAGAGTTGCATTTAAACTAACAATTTAAAATAAATAATTAACTAGCACAAGAAATTTTATAAATGTCTTTAGAGCTAAATAAACAATTTGAACAGTGAAGCTCTGCTGTCAAGAATATATTAATAAATCACTTTTTGTACTATCATGTGAAACAATAGAATATCTGTCACTGATTTTGAGTTACAATGCTCCTTAATAGCATGTACTAGACTAGTAGATATAAAACCTTTAACATACGTAACACAAAGTGTAGAGCTAAATCAAGGTCGATAGAAAGCATATCGCACATATTTCGGTATATTGATCCGCTGCGCCACCTACAATTGCCAAGATGCCAAATAGATTTTAAATTTGCAAATTTATTACAGAAAAAACATGCAGATGTTTAACCAAGGGTGACTACAAGTTAAAATTTTCAAGTTCAACTTATTCCGTGATTTTTTTTCCAGTTTCTCTAGGGCTACTGCCAAGAATTATTATTATTATTCTGCCACAGATCACAATACGGATATCACCATAATATATAAAGTCTATAATCAAAAAAGTTACTACATCCCTTATTATAAAAAAATTTTTTTACACGATTTAATATCTAAAAATATTTTATAAAAAGAAACAAGCCATCGACAAAGTAAAAATTTATTAAATATGAGAATTCAATCACTTAACAGGGGAGATTTCCGTATCATTATCTGTAGCAGAATGATCGCCAAGTATTGGAAACTTCCGGGCAGAGGCCCATAAGAATCCAAAAAATAAAAACATCACGGAGAAGGACCAACTCAAAAGGTAGAACTCGTAACCATCCCGGGCAAACATCTACATTTTTTTTTCTTTAAAAAATGTGCAAGTGGCTACTTGGTGACTGTAGTTGGTGCAACAGATCACATTTCGGAAATATATCCACTTAACAAATTGTATTGGTAACAAGAAATTATTTATGCACATTGAAAAACCATTTTGCTAACCAAAAACTTTTTCACAAACAAATAAAATCCTATTCTTGATCATACTTCATTCATAATAGAAATTGTCTACAAATTTCCCTATTATTTAGCAATTTGCTTAAAAAAAACATTAACAAAGTTAACATTTGACAACAAGTTTTATGAAAAGTGATAAGCACCAAAAATCTCTAAACGAGAACTATAAATTTCAGGAAATACAATAAGGCACATTAAAGACCTATCATAATAACAAATTTCACAACGGCTTAACTTACCAAACCTAGTGGACCAACTTTTGGAGCAAGAGACGATGTTGCTCCAACTTCTCCTCCAACAACTCGAAGATAAACTGCAGGAAAAAAATTAATAGTAGTAAACCATATAGCTTCAGTTACATTAAAGCTTATAACAAACGATTAGTACTACAATATAGACAATATTTAAGAATATTATCTTTTTCTTTATAAGACATCAGTACACTAATAATTAGAACATTTGCCAATTTCTGAGCATTCTAATAAAGAGAACAATTTTCTCGAAAATGTAACTTTCAACGATTAATGGTAAAATTTAGAGTTTACACGGATATATTTAGGAATTCAGCTTTTTATTTCGATGTACGAAATATAATGTTTTGACTTACCAGTTTTAATTTCTGCAGGATCAAACTTAGGTGGCATTTTTAATAATAGGACAAGTTTTAACTTTAGAGAATATTAATGATAATAACGGATTAATTCAGATGGAAATTAACTCCAATATCCCTGAAATCCTCGCAACAGTGCTATCCTTTTTACTTGTTGTGATTTTAATGAAAGACAGTCGCAGTCACAAACAGACAATCGAGATTTGGTTGGTTATAGTGGATTAGTACGGTGCTGTAAGTGCGCTGTTTAACTATAGTATAAAAACACTAATAGAAGAGCGTGAAATAAGAAAATAGGAAATAAATAATTGAAGCTACAGTTTTAGCTTAAAAACTATTGAAATTAGCTGAATAATTACAAGAACAAGAATTTTTTAAATAATACAATGATAATTCTTAATGGATTGGCAACAAACTGTTTCAATCAATAAATGCTTGATTGATGATTATCAGTTATCAAAAAGTTGTTTACCGGAACAGAAATCAAAGCGTAGTGAATCGTGATTTAGTACTACTTAACCAGAAAAAATTGTAGCGATTTAGCATTTTATCAAATTCTATTTAATCTCTATACCTGGTTTTGTAATCTTAGTTACGGGTATGTTAGACATACGACCAAACAATAGTATATATGTGAATAATTTAAATGAAAGAATAAAGAAGGAAGGTATTCTGACCATTCTATGTGCTATTTTTTTTCTTTAAATTTTATTTTATAATTTTTTTACTCTTTTTAACTATTTGTGCGCATATTAAAAGTAATTGTACTAAAATTACGCATTAGTATAGTCTGCTATGTGACAAAATTCATTAAAGTAAGGACTTGTATCTGTGGTTAACTATCATTGTAATAAAATAGTTGTAGTTAACTATAAAAAATCCAAGTAATCACTCCTTAAAATATACAGCGTGCTAACCAACCCATTCCGTAAAAAATGCATTTGAAAAATTGAACATACTTTATATTAAGGGTGCACAAATGAAGTACTTCCCGCGACAAATCCTGAACGCAATGGGAAAAGTAGCTAATTCTTTTTCTCTTTTGGAAATAAATTTAAAAATTGGAAATTTTGAATCCCACATTTGAATCGTCACACATTTAAACAGACGCAAAACATGCTGCTTTCATCATAAATCTGTGCAGTTTTCCATCGCTTTTCGCTGATTTTTATTACGGATTTATGAATGGTTTTAAAAAATTTATTATTTCTGATGTGAAAATTTCAAATTAAAGTTCTTATTTTTTGACGGATTTTATTTTTGCCCATTTTATCGTTATTCCAAGTGATGGATAATTCCGTGGGCCGCGCCAACTACAATTGCCAAGGTTCCCAAAAGATTTTAAGCTTGCAAGTTTTAAAAAGAAGAAAAAACATGTAGTTGTTTGCTCAGGGGTGGCTACGACTTATACCTTTTGAGTTGGTCCCTTTCTGTGATATTTTTTTGTTTCTCTCGGTCCCCTGCCCAAAAGTTGCTAAGACTTCTTGATTATTCTGCTACTGATCGGAATATGGAAATCTTTCCATCCAAGTGACCTTTTGATATTGTCTTTAGCAGATATTGTTGGATTGTCATGTGATTTTTGAAATCTTAATATTTTTAATATATATTTAAGACTCACGAGTTACATATTGCACAATTCAATAATCACTAGCCTATTCAATAATCACCACAATTTAATAATCACTAGACTAAACGTAGCCCTATTCCCCCCATCCTTTATTAAGGCCATCTAATCACAATTTTTAGAATGCAATGCTTCAAATATTTTGATATTTAAAACTAATAATGTGATATGTATAATGGAATAAAATCTATAAATGTAGAATAAATATTTTTTTAAATAAATATTTATTTTACTTAAGATTTTGGAAATCTGATATAATCATTAGAAAATTACATAATCATATTTTTTTTTTAAATTTATTGTTTTATGATTTATGATGCTTTTTTTTATAAATTTGAACCAATTGAAATACAATGTAACCAAAGATCTGGGCTTTTATCAGGAAGGTAAAAACTGTCATACGTCAAAAACTTGTCAACCTTGCCGATTACATTACTAAGGGATTTCAGGATTTTTTTATCGTTCTTTTGGCAGTTAGTATTACTACGCCTTTCCACATAGTTTTGAAATTCAATCCTGATATTTTAATATGATATTATCGTTATTTGTGAGTTTCAAACACTGCATTTTAATAATCACTTTTAACTTGCGTTATTTTTTGTGATTGCATCGTGAACCTAAGTTATTTTTCTATCTTTATTTATTTGTTTATTTTTCCAGCTTTTGCTACTCATTTCTATACATATTTTTTAAAAAATCTTGATATTTTTAATGCAATATTATTGTAGTACAATGATATAATTCTATATGATATTCAAATATGGGTTTTTAACTCTTTACTGTTTTTGAACTTTACTTCTAATTTTTTGTAACTTAAACTGTTTAAAATTTAACATTCATAAAATCTTTTATATTTCACTAAATATAATTGAATTTGCACATTTTTGAGTAATCATTCTTTAAAATCTGACTTTTTAATTATTATATTTTCTGTTTATTGTTTTTTCTATGTTTTCATTTAAGAATTTAATTGTTACATTAAAATGCCAAGTAACAAAATATATAAAATAATGTTTAAACTGTATTCTGTTAGTAAGTAGAAAAATCTTTATTAAAAGAAAGGGGGGGAAAGAGTAATGTAATTTAAATGTCAAGTAATAATGAAATAAAATTTATACCGTTTGTTCACAGAAAAAAAAATTTATTATAAAAAACATAAGAAAAAGAAGCAGTCCAATGCTAGATTCAAACATTTGGTTGTTAGACAGGTACTCTTACTGGCCCATTGTACCATTATCAAAGTGAGCATTTAGCTAGTGTATGAAGAATGCTTGAATGTTCAAAAGTATTAATCTTGAAATTGCCTTACTAGTGTGCTCTATTTTATCTTAAGGGGTGAACATCCTTTAGGTACAGTACGAATATGAAAAGTTTCATCCCAAAGTGTAATTTCCAAGTCAAGCCATCTACATGTCAGACGAAGCTTGGAAAAAGTTATCAAAATGCAAAAGCATTGCATCAGTTGGTTGTTTGTACTTTAATTCACACAAATAAAATGAAAATTACCAAAAACACATGATGAAAAAAATTACTTAACACAGAAGTTATAAATTTATCATTTGAGTTTCTGGTAAATAGCGATTATAATTGATAAAAACATGCCATATAATAAAACATGGTAGACAAATGTAAAATATAAGTAACAAGTTATGTGCAAATCAACTGTATGCAGAAAGAATTTCAGTTCTTTCTAACTATTTTTTAATACGGCTTTTAAAGAAAACTGTTTTATCTTCCTATTATTGTAAAAAGTCTGAAAATTATGATTGTTATTATAATAAATATTATGTTTCTATAGCAACATCTAAACGTAATATATATAAATATATACAAATTCGTACCTAATTCAATGTGGTTGATGTAAGGTTTAAAAAAAATTTTTTAATAATATTATATTCTGCTTTACACAGATTTCGAAGTTGAGCCATCACTTTGTGCCTATTTAATTGTAGTGCACATAAGTTGTTTTATTTATTCATTTTATGAGTTATTGCTATGACTATCTCTAGTTCTTAAAATTGTTACATTTTTAACATGATATTATTGTGATATTAGAATCATGCTTATAAATATTTTTTTTTTTTGTGTCATGATTTATTGTGTAATTTTCTCTTAAATCTAAACAACTCTTCTTGCTTAGATTTATTTCCATAGGATGTTATTACTGTATGATTGTAAAAGTCCCAATATTTTTATTATGCTTTTATTAAGGCAATCGAATTTTAAATTGCATGTTTAAATTATATTTTTTTACGCATTTTGTATGTGTTAATTTCATACTAAATTCAAGTAATCTTTTAATTGCCTTTTTTTACTCTGGTACTTATAACTACGCATTTTTAAATGATTCTAAAAATCGATACACAGCACTCAAATTTTTAATTGTTTATTTTAAATTCTAACTTTTGACACACACTTTATTTCTTTCAATTTCATCATATATAAAAAAATTGAAATTTTTTTAATCATGTTTTTGCTTTTGTTATACCCATTGTTTTAAAAAATGCAATATTTTTACTACATTATTATTATGACTTGCAAGTTTTGAATACAGCATTTAAATTATTGCTCTTTGACATGCTTTATTTGTGCCAACTTCATTGCAAACCCAAATGATATTAGGATTATTTTTTGATCCCTTATTTCTACACATTTTTCCATGTTTGGAAAATTGATATTTTTAATGCAATACAGTAAAGTTGTGGAAATACTTGTTGAAACACTAATAGATGGCTGCATTTATTGTTTGTAACCGTAACTGTAAAAAGATCTTGTTAAAAAAGAGACATCTACGCCTTTTGAATGTAGTTGTAGCTGCCTTTTTGTTCTGTATATCTCATGTTATAATATATTTTGTTGTTACTTACCCCTTTGTAATTATTGAATAGTTTTCCTGTTTCTCAAGAAAACGAGAAAAATGATAAATTCACTAATAGTTTAGATAAATCTTCGGTGTATTTCATAACCTATTAGAATTAATTAAACTCGAAAGGAGAAAAAAGTATTGCCAGCAAATAATAATGACCAACAGGCACACAACAAAAACTAATTTAAATTATCACTTTTAGAATTAAATTTTAAAAATCTCAGGAATGCTATAAAGTCAATTGAATTATATTTTATGTAAAATTCCAACATCAATATTTAAGCTTTTTTTTATGAACAGAACTGATTGCACTGAATATAAGTTTTTATTTTATGAAGTATAGGAAACATAATTTAAATCCAGTTGTAATAATTTAGGTTTGTAGTTTATTGTGTCTCTATTAGAGTATGAGGGACATTTTTATTTTATTAACACTTTTTTTTCTTCAGAACTTCGCAGATCATTGTATGCTATCTTTTCTCAATTTGGCTCTGTTGTGGATGTAGTTGCACTGAAAACAGCAAAAATGAGAGGTCAAGCTTTTATTGCTTTCCGAGATATTAATAGTGCCACTAATGCTTTGAGATCGATGCAAGGTTTTCCTTTTTATGATAAACCAATGGTAAGTTACAAAAAATATAAGTTCCCTTTATTTTTTTTATCAATAAAAAATTATATCATGATAAATGGAAACAGTAAGTGTGGAATTAATTTAGTGGGAGACCATTGACATTATGATATTGATAGGATGCAAATTTTGCTATCAGAACATACTTATATCAGTACTTCAAACTAGTAACTGCTTACAATGATTTGTTTTCTCTTCTGTTTTTATCCTAGTATACTGTCACCAAAACTTATGAAAATTTATTTTTTCTCATTAGCTACAATGCTGAAACAAATAGAACTATAAGTTTGGTATGAATGAGAAGAATTTTGAAATAAAACGTAACAAAAAATGCTTCTTTTTTTTTCTTTTTTTCTCTTTTTCCCTATTGAAATTTTGAAAAAATTATCTTCATGTTCTGTCTTTTTTTTTTCTTTTTTTTTTTTGAAATCGTATTCTTTCTTGGATTAGTTATTGGGAATTTTTTATTTTTTGTATTACCATTTTAAAATCTGGGAAGGAACTGCAACGTGGTTTTAGGAACACTGTCTAGGACAATACAGTTAGCAGTCATCATAAGATTGTTTTTTATATAATGCATTTATGGTCCCTCGGGTCGTATGGACTTTTTTTCGTGTTTTTCAATTTTTCCTCGTTGGATTCACACCATCACTTTAGCAATAAGCCTGATATTGTGTTATAGTATTTTAATGAACTTATTATAGTTCCACTAGGCATTTTTCTAATAGTAAGTCCAAGTTTTAAGGCCCACCGGCCAGGTGGCCGAGCTGTTAGCTTGTCTAAATGCAGAGCCAATGGCTGCGTGTTTTGAATCCCGCTCAGGGCATGGACGTTTCTTTCTATCTGTTGTCCTCTTTTGTGTGTTAATGTGGCCCACCCTATGAATGGGTATCAGTGTCAATTTGACGTGGGTAATATTGCTCGCTTCCGTGATTTAGGTTCACAGGTGACCACTGGGAAATGTTAAATGAGCAAAACTTCCGACTTGTTTTGAGGTGTAGAAGGAAAGTTAAGTACTTGTTTTTAAGAAAAAAAGTTTTAAGGCCCTAGTTCCGGGTTTCCGTAAAAACTGCTTAATTTTGGTACAAGGTTTTTAAATGTCCTCAGTTTTCAGTATCACTATAATTGATAGGAACAATTTTTCAGTCTTCAAAAGTATTAAAAACAAAAAGTTGTTCTTTTACTGCCTAGAATGAGACCATGCAATAATGTATATACCCTTATAGATAAAGTATTTTATTAATAGAAAAAAAAATGGGGGGGGGAGTAATTGACAATTTATCTAGATTAGCCCACAGTTAACTATGTTATAAATGTCTAGCAGCAGAATATAAAACTTGTTTTAATAATAATTTCAATGTTTTCCCAAAATTTCTTTATTTACTCTTTTTTTTTTTAGTATGTATGAAAAAAAATGCAAACTAATTTACGTAATGA
>NC_092210.1:52342277-52544444 GCF_043381705.1 Parasteatoda tepidariorum | reverse complement strand
TCAAGATGCAGAACTGTACTGGCGATGTCACCCACGGTTCGATAGGCTATTTTTTGAAAACAACATATTTTGTCAAAGCTTGAGTGAAGTGTGTGTAAACAGTGATATGTGCTAACCGACAGTTCGGGATCGCTGTAGCTACATGCTCTCACTTAAAAGGAAGTATGGTTGATCAAAATAAATTTTATTCGATTGATTATTTCAATACAATATATTAAAAGTTGTGCAGTATTTAATTTAAAAAAAATACATTTCGTGTTTCTTATAGAAAATATGAATGCAGAGTTTTTTTTCTTTTTTTTCCAATTTTTTTACATTGACATCAGTAGGGAACACTTTAAGGAGAAGGTGCAATCTGTAAATATTTAGTGCTGTCTGTACACAAAAGTACAGTAGTTCTTAAAATTAACGCAATACTCAAATTTCGTCGTTTATCTCCTGTACCGAGTTTTAAATTTGTTTTAAAGATGTATTAATATCATATGCATTCAACAGAGACTCATTACCTACCCACCAATATTCTAGAAATTTACCATATTGTTGCTAAGGTTTGATTTTCTGGGCAGGTGCCATGTTGAATAGCCGCAGTACTCTCCTTTTTGCATGTCTTTGTAAAAGACAGTCAGTACTGCTATGTGAGGATTATGTCTTGGAGCCCTATGTTCGCTTTTTGTTTCATTTAAACTTTGAGGATATTTTGGACCACGTTATCTAACCAGCCGGTCTCCAGACTTTAACCTTATTATAGAGCATGTCTAAGACGTTCTTGGGGTGATAAGTGCAACTCACAAACGTCCAGGGCCTGAAATGCAACGTTGCTGAAAGAGTGGGACCGATTACTACAGTAATACTTCAACTATTTAAATTCCTATATGAAATTACTGAGAGAAGCTTATATATATCATTGAAAATACCCTGTGAACAAAACACACTGTTAAACATTTTTCAATTCTGTTCTCTGTAATCACTGTTTCTTTCAAACATTCCTATTCCAATGATGATAGTGAACGATCATGCGTATTTATTATAACTGTTGCATGCTAATTTTGTTTGTATTACATCAGCCCATTTTTGATTTTCCTAATTTTTTAACAGTCTAGAGGTATCGGAAATAATCGACGAAAATATGAAAATTCTTTTAATTAGATCTTTTGTCGGCGGCATACAAGTATTTGATGTGTAAGAGACATGTTATGGTATGTTATATTTTTCTGAAGTCAAAACCAATATGGTTTCACAAAAAATTAATATTTGCCTCTCAGGCGACGGCTGGTTCAACAGTTGTACCCTAAGTCTTTATTTTTTTCTGTTATAAAAGTATATGTTGTATAAGAAACATGCTATGGTATGTTATATTTTTCTGAATACAAAACAAATATGGTGTCACAAAAAAATTATGTTTGCCACCCAGGAGACGACTGGTGCAACAATTGTACCCTAAGTCTTATTTTTTATTATAAAAGTATTTGATGTATAAGAGAGATGATAGGGTATGCTATATTTTTTGAAGACAAGACAAATATGGTAGCACAAAAAAATTACTATTTGTCTCTCATATATCAAATACTTTTATAACAAAGAAAAAAGACTCGGGGTACATATGTTGTGCCAGCTGTCTTCAAAAGGTAGCTCTCGGAACATAATTTTAAATTTATGAAATGAACTAATGTGAATGTTTTCTAAATTATCAAACCTATTATATCAAAAATTTATGTAAATTTAAAGGAAACGAGTGGTTATTAAAATTAAATTAAGTTAAAGCGAAGGTAGAATTGTAAGTAATTTTAACTATTCTTTCAATGTTTTATTTTCTTTATTCTTTATACTGAAGTCTGAAATCATTTTTTTCTAAGAAAAATTGATTCTGAATAATATATTAACAGTTTGTTTTAAAAGGCATTACAATGGGAAACATAGTTTATAAAAATGAATGAATGTTCGTTAAAAGAATTAAAATTTTAAATAGGTGGAATTATAGGAACGACAACGCACAAATCTAACTTATGAGTTTTTTGTGACTTGATTTTAGCTAGTTTACATAAAATTGGCTAAAATAAATGGTATTATTTTACACTTAGACATAATTAAGTAATTGTTGCTTGTTTGAAGATTGTCACAACGCAACCTACATATCAAAATTTATTTTTTTATACTTTTTTTTTCTCCGCAATTTTAGGATTCAGCCGAAACAAAATTAATATTTGTAATTAATATAAATATAATGATTAATTTATATTAATATCTGTAATAATTTAAATATAATAATATTTAAAATTAAGCTTAAAATGCGTACTAGGTAAAATTGTAAGCAATAGTGAAATAAAATTGAATTCATACTTTTTATACGCTTTTTTAAGAATATGCTATAAACTGTTTATTTATATGACTATTAAAATATGTTAATTTATAACTATATGAAGAAATTTTCCTTTAATAAAATCGTCAAATATTGTGAAAATTTATTAATATTAATCATTTTCACATATGTTACGTGATCGAAACAATTTTTTTTCTAGAAAGCAGTCTTCCTCATTATGGCAATATAAAGATGATTCTAGATATCTAAAACTACTTAACTAAGTATGTACAGTCTACAAATATAAAATTACAAAAAAGAAATAATAATAATAATATGCTCTAAATAACTTTTGATTTAATTATTAAACTTAATTATTTCATGTATTTTCATGTGCTAATTAATGAGGAGTCAATAAATCAGAAATTCTGAAAAAAAAAACATACTTTATTTGAAAAAAAAAATGCCTTTTTTATATATCGACTTCAGATTCTCAGTAAATAAATTATATAATAAGATGTTCTATTTTTAAAGTTTTACAGCACAAAAACTATTCAATTGATTTTGTATTAAATATTAGATTCCGCATGAAATTATTACATGCATTGAAATTATTATATTATGTTGAATTATATTATTATATGCAATTGTTATATCCGTATGAAATTATTGATATTAGATTTCGTATGAAATATTAGATTTTCCTCATTTAAAATAACATTATTTAAGGTTATGTAAAAAATTTCATGCCTTGGCTAAATAATTACCAATTATTTTTTTTCTTCATTAAATCATTTTTAGTAAGTAAGTCTTGTAAATGGATCATGAATTCCAGAGATATGGCAGAAAACATAAAAAGTACTAATAACATTAAAGTAAAGCATTTCCGCAACAGCCCGTTGTGGACCAGGGGGGTCAGAGATTTTAACGCTCCACACTTTCGTAACCAACGGTATTATTGTAGCAATGTGGTCAGCGCTGCGCACAGGCCGCCTTTACTTCCCTGGTGCCCATAGATCTGAAACTGGATGGGTTTCAAGCCGTCTCTGGTAATCGAACCCCAGTTTTTTACAATTACAGTTCAGTGACATGGGAAGAAAAATTCGACTGCTTTCTTAAACAGACATAACTCGCTACTATAATATTGAAAATCAAAAATATCTTTTTAGATTATTTCGGATCATCACTAGAATTTATATTCTAATTAGCTGCATTTATTACATATTTAGAACCATATTTTTCTAATTGCGACTACTTCCATGCATTGAAAATCAAAAATAATTGTTCGAAAAAATAGATGTTTTTTTTTCTTTCAGAGATAGTATGTTTTTGTGTCTTATTTTGTAACTCCGTAAATCGTTAGCATGAATTAATTAGCATACTTAAGGTACGCTTCTTGGGGATACTAACCCTCTTTCAGTACGTAAAATTCTGATCATTTTAGATCTGGAATTATTATTAAAGGTAGTTTTTTTCTCTTCTTCACTAGACTGTAAATCTAATAAAAGCTATAGACAAATTTTAGATGAAAAGCATCTCGTTAACAATCGAGAAATTTTGTCATCGATTGAGTTAAAGGTGTTAATCATCTTTACTCAACGAGGGTACACAGACAAGGAAAGGTATTTAAGTTAATTTTTATAGCAACTAATGTCTCTTTAATTTTGTTAAAGAGGGCTGTTATATCTTCCTCTTATTGGTCACATCTAGTTTCTGTGATAGTGCAGTTAAAAGGTTAACAGTTTTCGTGCATCGTAATGCTTTAACTAATACATGTTTTGTAAACATAAAACAAAAGAAAAAATTTATATTCCATGCGAAGTTATTCTGGTATGATTTTGTGATATTTATGTACTTGTTTGTTTCCTAAAAAAATTTATTGGAATTCAAATTTATGCACAAAAAAAAAATGCTGTGAGAGTTTCCCACATAAATATCTAAATAAACATTTTTACAAGCTGCCTTAATTTTATAAAAATACAAGCCAAAGAATTCGGTTTAACTCTATTATATCAGATCAATATATAACATCAAATATCACAGTAACAACTATTCCTTCGTTTTAAATTTCAATTTAATATCGAATTTGCACATCTTTTATAAAACAATAAACGAACGATCTTTTATGAAACTATAAATATGCATTGTTAATTAATGTACACAATCTGTGTATAAAGAATAATCCCCAAATATTCATCATATGAATGTTTGAGATTGCAGTTGTTGTTATTTTAGCAAATCTAACTACCTACTAATATTTTTGTTTTTGAATGATAAATGTAGGTAAAAAAAATGTTAAAAGTTTCAGCATGTAGTTTCATCTTGTTACAGTGAAAAGATATAGTGCATTTACTATGCAAAGGATAGGCCTGATTATTATATATTTCTAGCTTTATTGCAAATATTATGCTTGTATGCTAAAAAATATCCACAACCCTTTAATTGTATATGTATAAAAAAATTTTACGGTGCTTACATTTTTTTCCATTTATTTGTGCCAAATTAAAGTATTTGTCAAATGTTTTGCCCTTTTTTGTAGTTTGTTGAAAATCATTATTAGTTTGTGAGTTCTTATCCACGAGTATACAGGGTGTCCCAAAAGGTCGTTTACAAACTTAACATGCTGGTCTGTCATGTCATGATGAACAAAATTTACATGGGAACTTGTGTCCGAAAATTAAAACTGCGACCGCTAGAGGGCGATAATTGCACGAAANGCCATTCGCTATCCTAATCAATTGATTTACATTAAGTTGATTTAAATTATAAAAAAGAAATGGTTTAACTTCTCATTCCAGGGAAAAACAGTACAACAGAAAAATTTTAATAACAATTTACTCATGACTTTTAACAGTTTAAGTCAAGTTTTCTTGATGATGTGTTCTACAAAAACAAATTATTTTGACGGTTTAGTATTAAAAATAAAATATTAAAATTATATTTTAACGAGTTTGTTTTATTTTAACAACATAAAATTTTTATTAAATGTGACAACTATAATGTTCAATTTTTGCAAGTTAAGTTACATTTAAGGATGAACACCTTCAGTGCCCGTTTTTCACATGGTCTTAAGTAAATCAGACAAGCTTTGCCCCAAAAGAAATCATTTCGAAACTTTGGGAGAATATCTTTTGAAATTAATTTATAACCTAAGTACAATTATTAAGCAAAATTTTTTCCCATTTTTTTTTTCAAAAGTGAATTTTAAAGCATTTAAGTACAAATGAGCCCCAAATATAAAATGCGGAAGTTCATTTATTTTAAATAATGTTTAAAGCTAAGTAAACATTTTCTACTTTTGGCAATTTTTTAGATTAATTAAATTTATATGGTATTAAGAGCCTTACTACTTTTGTTCAATGTCGTTTTTATATTATTTCAAGTATATATGCGTATTTTTATGCGTATTTTTTTTCAAACAAATGAGATTCCCAATGAGAATTGTTTAACTAAATATATTTTAATACACTTTTACATAAAACTTTTATGTATATTTTATTTTTTGCATTTACTTAATTAATAAAAAAAATTCAACTTAATCCCAGGCTTTCACGGTTTTCTGATTTAAAAAATATGTTAGAATAAATTTAAATAGTTTAAAAGAATTTCAATTTTTATTAAAACCATTTTATGTGATGAAGTTGCCCTTGATAGTTCTTTTTCAAAATCTTCTTTAAATAATACTCTCATATTTGGATATTTTTGTTAATAATTACCTTAAAAGGTTAAAGATAAAAATATTTGTTAACTAAATTCTTTGTTATCTCAATAACGTACTGACTCTACGATAAGAAATAAAAAAAATGCGACTGCGTGATCAAAATGCGTAATAAAATATTTCCATAAGCGAAATCACAAACATTTCACATTTAATTTTTCATTTCAATGCATAATTATTGAGTATAGATTACAATGGATTTCTATTATGAATCTTCTCTCATTTATGTTAATTAATAATATACATTTGATTCGAAAGAACTTCATTCAGTGAATATTTTTTTATATATTCCTTATTACGCTAAGTGTGGACAGGATTATGTTGACAGTCAAATGTTTCTCCTCGGAGCATTTCGATGGCTTCGATACGCATACTTTATACGCTATGTCGATTCCTCTCTTCGGCATGATTAATAATCAAACAGCTTTTTGATGAGACTTCTCAAACAAATAATTCCATTTTGTTTGAATGGCCCATTTCCATTTTGAAGCAACTAAATGAGTCTTCTAAAATGTTTTAAAAAGAGTTTTGAACTAAGAATTAAATTTAAAACTCCATTAAATTTTGAAAGCCTTAATTTTTTTTAGAAATTTATTTATGCTACATTTAAGTTAAAGACTAACTCGTAGAAGGGATATTAAGACCTCTCTTACAGCTTCACAAATACGCCACCAGATACGGAACTTGCATCATCTAGCATAAAGCGCTTTCAGTGATAGCTTCACCTTATTTTCTAGAAATTTTTTTTTTTTAAATTAATGACTCACTTCATAAATTTATGCAAACTGCATTTAATCAAGCATACAAATTTTCTAATAAAATATATACTACATATTCTTTATAAGATTTTATCTTGAATGCTTACGCTATGCGTTAAGCGGCTTGAAGTTGTTTAACGCATTTTATATTCATTTTTATGTAGATAATGGCATCTTATCTTAGCGTAAAAATTTTTTACGTTGTTGTGTCTTATTTGTATTTATTTCTATTTTAATTAAAGGATATAGCTAATGATCAGCTTTTGCACTGTGTAATATAGCTGACATTACTTATGAAGCGAAGATACTCTTGTTTTTAAGCATTGCTTTATTTTGAAATCAATTTTATGTCTGGATTCGTGAGCGTCAGGTTGACTTCTAACAAGAGAAGAAGAAAAATCTTACATGTACGATTGAGATTGAATTATTCTTAATATATTCAAAGTTTTCAAACATAAATTGTGTGACTGTTACCTCCTTAGTCTGTTTTACGTTTCTATATACTAAAATTATTGACTGGTAAGTAGTGAGAAATAAAATTATTTCCTGAATCAAAAACACTTCACGATGGCGGTGTATATTCATCAAACGTATCCTCAAGGAGTAGATGTTGCATACCAAGATTTGGGAAATCGAGGTTTGCAACAACATCAAATGTACGCAGAGCCTGTTATTCAACAACATCAGATATATCGAGATGCTGCTGGGGTACAGCAACAAATATATGCAGAACATTTATTACCGCAACAGGTCTATAGAGAGGAAGATTTGCAACGGCATGCTCAATTATATCGTGTTGAAGATTTGCAACACACTCAAATATATCATGAGGTTCCTCAAGAAGCTCAGCCAGCAGCCCCACCCCCTCAATCCACTCCAGCACATGTTTGTGATATTTGCAATAAAACTTGCAAGTCAAAAAGTGATTTGCAATCACATTATGCTGGTCACACTGGGGAAAAAGCTCATATTTGTGATGTTTGCCACAAAGGTTTTACTCAAAAAAGTAGTCTTCAAACTCATTACTTAATTCATACTGGTGATAAACCTCATGTTTGTGATGTTTGCAACAGAGGGTTCACTGATAAGAGTACATTGCGTAAACACAGTTTAATCCACACTGGCCAAAAACCACATGTGTGTGATATTTGTCAAAGAGGCTTTGTCCAAAAAATTACACTACGAAAACATTACCTCACTCATACTGGAGAGAAAAACCATATTTGTGAAATATGCAATAAAGGTTTTGCTCAAAAAAGTACTCTCCGAACCCACTATTTGGTTCATTCTGCTGATCGAGAAGGTAAGAGGAAACCAAGAAAAGGTAAAGGTAAGAAAGGGGAGGACAGTAGAGACGAAATTATTGTACCTGTACCTGATGAAGAGGCAGTTATACAGCAAGAGCAACAGATGCAGGAACAGGCTGCTGAAACAGTAGAAGTAGAACAAGGTGTTGATCTAGAGCAAGCACAAGTTCATGTTGTAACAGCAGTCCCTGCTGATCAAGAACAAGTTGATATAACATTTGCAGACAACAGTGGCTCACATGATCCAGCTTTGCTGCAAGAACAGCAAGTATTTTTAGAAAGTGCACAAGCATTTGCAACGATTGATCAGCCACTCACACACATGGTGCATCAAGCTTTGAATATTGGACCTCATGGCATTCAGCCTCTAATGACTGTGGATCAGCAAGGAATTGCCCACCTTGGTCAACAAGCTTTGTCTCAACTTGGTCATCAAACTTTAGCTCAAATTGGACACCAGACTTTTGCTATTATTGGTCAACAGCCTTATACTTCGATTGACCAACAGCCTCTTAGCCATATTGTTCATCAAACCATGGCTCCAATTGTAGCTGATCAAAATGTGCCTCCTCCTGGTTTTCCCTTGACCTGCGACCAATGTCCAAAACAATTCAAACGGAAATGTGACCTCCAGAAACATTACATGATCCATACCGGAGAGAAAAGCTTTTTCTGTGAGACATGTAATAAGGGTTTCATGACAAAGAATGCCTTGCAGAAACACATATTTGTGCACACAGGTGAAAAACCTCATTCCTGTAGTATATGTAGCAAAGCATTTACAAAAAAGAGCAGCCTTGCTACACACTATCTTATTCATACAGGCGAGAAACCACACAACTGTAGTTATTGTGATCGTAGATTTAAAGATAAAAGTACATTGCGCAAACATCTTCAAATCCATACTGGTATAAAGAATCATGTTTGTGAAATTTGTTCCAAAGCTTTTGTACAAAAAAGCACCCTTCGTAAACACCAAGTTACTCATACAAAAGAGAAGCTTTTTCAGTGCGAAACCTGCCAGAAACGATTTACTCAAAAATATAGCTTGCATGTTCATTATCAAATTCATAAACGCCCTAGACCATTTCGGTGTGATCAGTGTGAGGAAGCATTTACGAATAAGCTTGAACTAGATAAACATTACAGAATACATACTGGTGAAAAACCGCATACCTGTCACATTTGCAAAGAAGGATTTGATGAAAAGGCACGATTAAATCGTCATATGTTAGGACATACTGGTGAAAAACCTTTTGTATGTAACATATGTCAAAGAGGTTTTAAAGACAAATGCAATATGCAAAGACATTATCTGACACATACAGGGGAGAAGCCTTTTGCTTGCGATTTATGTGAAAGACGATTCAGGGAAAAGGCAAAACTTCTTAAACATAAAGCTCGCCGTCATAAGAGCAAGCCTAAGACGGTTAGAACGCCACAGCCTATTCGTAAAGTAATCATTATCAAAACCCTTTCTACTGATTATTATTATAATCGAAAATACTACTAAAGTCTATTGTTTTTGTCGCTCTAAATATTGAGATGCTCATTATTTTGGATAAACGAATCGTGCATGTCCTGTGTGTGAAGTTTCAGTTTATTAGCTTTTAAGTGTGAAAGTATTTGCATAATAGCTATAATTTTCTATTTTTAATAAAATATTCCTAGACAAATAATATAAATCTATTTATTATAGGGCATTAAAATAAGGTGCATTCATATTTAACACTTCAACTGTCTAAAATTCTGTTTAGAATACTATCTGTCTATCAAAAGATTAACTCCAAAGATTGTTTTGAAACTTCTTTTTTCTTATAAATATCTGTTTGTAATGTTTTTCTCACAATGGGAAATATAATGTAAAATATATTCTACTCAAAATATAACCAAAGTAAATATATGTATAACTCCAATATAAAATAGATAATTCTTATGAATAAACTTTAATTTCCCTAAAAATTAAAAAAATCTATTAATGAATAGGTTCCATGGCTTTGGCTATTGTATAATTCATACACATTTTGAAGGTATGGCTGTTACTAAAGTCAATTATTTGAGTATATTTTAGGTGTTACAGCGAATGGCCGTTATCTCATTTACAAAATCGGAACTGCCACTTTCTGCTGTACCTACAATACAGAGTAATAATCTATTATAACAGTATTCTCTAACATTTCTCATATCTGGGGCTTATCTTGTGGTAGACAGATAGTAGAACTAACCACAGAAGGCTTTCGTGTGTGTTACTTTTTTTTAATGCAAGAACGGTGTATATATATATAGCAGTACAGACTTTTGTGAGTGTGCTTTTATTTTAGTCCAAAGACTGAATCGTTAAAAGGTTAAATTTTGTGTTTTGATTATTAATCTCATTTTATTTTTTAAGAAAAATTCTTTTTTTTCTTTTGTTGCTTAAATCTATAATATGATAGCGTGAATTGTAAATTTAAAAATTTGGTTATTATCTGACTTAATAAATGTTTGTTATGAAAAAGATTTCTTTAACTGAAATTGTAGCATTCAAAAATATTTATCAGTATTCTTATGCTTTTTGTTATGTGTATTTCTTTTTTATTTCTAATGTTAATTTGTAATTAACATCAAATTCATTTTCTGTTATTGTATTTTCATAAACTAAAATTTCTCATTAGTGTTGCGGGGTAAGAACATAATTTATTCAGCAATATTTTTCATTGATAAATTTTAGATATTCTTTTAATACAATATTTCTCTATTCCAATAATCAAGTAGAATTTAAAAAGAAAAAAAACAGATTAAAATAAAATATTCATGTCCTAGTTTTATTGCTGCTCTAAGCATTGACTTGTGATTTCTTTAAACAAAAATTATCTTTAAATATCTCTTTAATTTTTTAACTAAAATTTTCTTTGCACTTCCTCTAGCCACTGAGTTCGTAGATTTAACTGAAATTTCTATTCTTATATGCTTTTTTTTGCTCAACAGAATATTTTTTATTTCTTTTTTTAATTGTGATTGGCACCAAAGACGTGTTAAAAAACAACAGACTTGAAAAAAATATATGTAAAACAGATATTCTCGAAAAAGCAGAGCTTGTAATTTGACTCTGAAACGAATTAATCGGCTTGAACTAGTTCTACTAGCACTGTTTTATAAAAAACGAGCACTATTCGCTTTGTTTATCGACTCAAAATTGTGTGTGTGTGTGGGGGGGGGNTTGAATATTTTCTTAAAAGCAGTGCTAGCGGTATCATTCTAGATTGCTAAGACTGGCACAATTTGTTGTTTTTTGAAGTTGAAATTTTTTTGTTTTTTTTTGTTTTAAATGTAGGATGGCTTCACTATTTATCCTTGAAAATTAATTAAATGATAAAGTAATCATAAGACAGTTTCATAAAGATCTATTACAGAAATGATATGAATTTTGCTTGAAAACAAGATTGAACATCAACTTTTAATGAATTTGAATTTTTCATTATCCAATGAATTGAAATTCTTATTTATCTTTTATATAAAATGTATCATGTACATAGGATTATAAACGAAAATGTGAAATCAATGATTCGAAAATCAATTTACAAGTTTTTTAGTTAGTGTACTAATCTTTATGTATATTATTGTTTTATAGGTTTGTATTATTTCACAACCTCTTGAGTTATAAAATAAAATTAGTGATCTATGCTTGACATAGTTCGAATGTGTATAATATTTAAGATTTATATATTATTTTAGTAAAAGAATTAACTGTTTTCTTTTCACTCTTATGAGCAGTGCCTTTCATTTTTTTTCTTCTCATGGTTAAACAAATGAATTTTTTTCCCATCTAAAGGGGTCGTTCAAATATTACTCAAGCATGTAGTATGAGGATTTGCATTTGCTTGTTTATATCAATAGTGCATAAGTCATGGTGACAATCTCTTAAATAATGTAATTCCTTAAAAAATTACTAAAATAAATATATATTTTAAAAAAAAAATTTTTTTTTCGGACTTAGCCATTTGCTAACAAAGAGGAAGAACAGGTCCAGTAAAAGATTTATTTTTGTAATATTTGAACAGTCCCAACTATTGCATTTCACATAATTTATGTGTCATTTCTCTATATGAATTTTTATTTTTTTTGTAAATTTATGCATGTAATATATTACTAAGTAGTTCTTTCAAAAATAAAAATAATTTCTCTGTACTTTGTCCATTCCATTTTTTTAATTAAAGCTATTTCTGGAAACATTTTTAAAATCAGATAATTTTCAAGTTTGTTACATCAAAAGAGGTGTAACTTTGAATTTATTAATAATATATAGTTTGTCTATAGAAAGAACACCCCTCACTTCTTAGGCTGACTGCAATGGAAACAAGGAAGAAAAGAAGAGAGCTTCTCTTTCCCGATTTCGGTTCTCTTGTGAACCCTAGCTAAAACCTGTCTTAAATATTGAACCAACTACTTGAAATAAAACCTCATAACCGTAATCATAAGTGCTTCAGAGGAATGACATGAAGAGTTCTTTCCATAAACAGAATAAAGCAGTGTTTGTTTCATGGAATAAATTTAAAGTTGTATCTTATTTCTCTCTTTAAAATGTCATTAGCTTAAAGAGCTTTTTTCATCATGTCAGTATGGTGGCTTGCAGTCGGA
This sequence comes from Parasteatoda tepidariorum, assembly GCF_043381705.1. Lineage (NCBI taxonomy): Eukaryota > Metazoa > Arthropoda > Arachnida > Araneae > Theridiidae > Parasteatoda > Parasteatoda tepidariorum. The sequence continues at coordinate 52,531,748 of NC_092210.1, read as the reverse complement.
ATTTGGAAATGGTTCTTATGGATTAGCCAGGAAATCAGCATCAAGTCTTAAACTATTCAGGCATTCGATTTTTTTTAAAAATCTATGCCTTGTATGTTCCCATAATATGCAACATACATTGGAAGAAAAATTCATATTTCATTCACAAAACTCAATTTGATCATAATGAAATATTCCTTAAATAGATTTTGAATAGAATATAATCCAAAACTTGAGTGAGCAAAAATCTGTCATGAATAAAAAATGTACTCATTGTAAAATTACCTTAGTGATAATTTAATATAAAGAAATACTTTATTTGCCTCAGTGGCATTTTATTTCTTACTAAAGCAAGTTATTCTTACGACAAATAACTTTCCTTTTCCATACAATTGTTTTCCCTTTGTTAAGTGAAAATAGTGAATTATGCAGAATTCAATCAGCTCTTCTGATTAGTAAAAAAAGTAGTACAAAAAAAAAAGTGTTATAGTTACACAAATCCCACTGAAAAAAATATAGTTAAATTTTTAAATTATCCTTATTTATATATTTCTCCTATTCACCATAAATTCTGTTATTTTTTATTTTGTTAGGTTGCCTTAAGTAATGTTGAATAATGTAATATGTTAAATAATAAAATTTTGTATTTTCATGCAAATAAAAACTTAGTTATAAAATAACTACTTAGATTTATTAGATATCCTTGCTAAAATGGCTGTAGAATTTTACACCAAAACTGCTTTATGGCACTGCATACCCATTAATACTTTACTTTTTTGAGCAGCAGCATGTGTAATACGATACTCAAGTTATGGATCGAGAGGTGTTTGAAGTAGTACAACACGTAATGGAATCGTGATGAGTTTTCCATCTTATTTCATGACACAGATGGAAATACTTCAGCCTACTACACTGAAATGTCCCAAACTCCTACTTAGGATGGTTTGTGCGGTTCAGGGGTGATTGTGAGCCCAAGTCTTCCAGAAATTTTCTTGGAGTAAAAAAAACATAAAGTTTAAATTGAAAAAAAAATTAAGCAAGGTCTTCTCCTCAATATTTCTCAGTTTACTTAAAATATATTTAAAATTTTACACATACCTATGATGACCTGGAGAAGTAATTGAAAATTACAAATGTCTTTCTCGAGTTTATGATTATAACTATTTACTGATAATATTGAATATTAATCTTGAATATAAGCTTATAAAGTAGCTCTCCTTACAAACAAATAAAATAAACTTTCTTTTAAAGTTCCACCTTTGAAAATTTGATTTCCAAAAACTTTTGTGATCAATGATTTTTTGAAACGTCTGAACCTTTGATCTCCAGAAACTTCTGGATCACGGTTAGAGAAAAATCCGGATTTTTTCCGGAGCACAATCAGCCCTGTGCAGTTAAGTGGTTGCCAGGTAGATTTTTGATCCACTCTAAAAAGATTTCAAGACTGAACTTATTTTTTGTTCAATTAATACTGTCTTGCATTGTTTACCAGAAATTTATAGCTCACAGCACTAAAATTTACCTTTCCAAGATAATAGCCTACATTTTAAATCGACCATTTAGTTAAAAAAATTTTATAAGTTACAAACAAAATTATTACAATATCAAAACATGTTGAAATTATTCTTTAATAAAATCATTACCACAGTTTTGTAAAACAAAAATGATAGCTAACCTTTTATATCTTTTTACAACTGTTACTGAACGACTAATATTTTCCTGAAACCATTCACCGTTATTTATTTATTATCCAAGCACTATTTTTTTTTAATAAATAATCTTGATTAAATTTTGGCCAGTATGTCAATATGTTAGGTGCAAAATACAAGCTTAAGCAGATTTAAATTCAGCAATGGTACCCATGTTAAATTAGTATTAAATTTCAACGCATATAGAGCTTTCAAAATATCATGGGCATCTCTTGAGAAATAGTCAAAATTGAAATCAAAGTATTTTTTGGTGAGCAACTGCTTACATATACTAGTGAATATTTAAACACAATTGTACTTTGCATTAACTTTGATTGTTTATAAGTTGTACAAGATAATTTTAATACATAGTAGAAGTCACATATTTTAATAGGAAGTTAAATGCAGGCACCAGATAATAAATTATATTTTAATTAAGTATTAGTATTTCTTATTTTAACATCTGAAAACTTCTGTATTTCCATTAAAAGAATTTTTTTTCTATTTACTTTAATTTGGAATAAAATATGAACACACTTAAAATATTCAGTAAATTATTCAAATAATGATCTGCAATTATTGTTAGACACAGTGTTTCATAAAAATGTCTATTTTATTGGTAATTAATAAATAAAAAGTTAAGTATGTCGACGTGAAAACTTCTCCAAATATATTCCACTCTTGCTCTAATTCATCATTACAAGTCTTGCAAAATGAGGGGAGAGTTTCAGACTAGATACAAATATATTTATAATATGCTGTTTATTTCCAATTACCAAAGGGATGAATAAAAGAAAAGATAACAAAAATAACTATTTAAGTCATAATTGTAATAAGTCATGTAAAATGTATTATGCGATTGGATTTAAATTATAATGAATACCCAATTTGCTGTAAAGTCATTGAATAAATGGAATTTCCAGTAGAGATGTAACGAATAGTGATTTGGCCGAATATTCGACCAAAAAAATCTGCTGAATGGCACATTTTTTAAAATTATTAATAAATATTATCTTTTATATAGAAATAATTTTAGTTATTATTGAAAAATAATGAAAACTTGGCTGTATTATTGATAAGGGGTAAAAAGAAAAAAAACTTTCATAGATAAGATTTAAAAAAAAGCATTTTAAGTTTAACAAAAAAAGAAATAGAAAATATATCCCCTTAATTCTTAAAACAAACCATTAATGCTAACAGCATTTTTTGGTAGAAAAAAAAAAGTTTGATAGAAATCAAAACAAAAATAGTTCTCAATTTTTAAACGATGAAAGATTTAGCGATGAAGGGCTCAACTTTTTAATTTTGCCATGCATGCATGCCATGGGGTAGCAGCAAAGTTTTTTAAAATTTTAGGGTAATTTTAGGAACTTTTTTCAAAAAATTTTAGGTAAATTTTAGGGGTAATATATGATTTTGCTAGGATAAAAACAGATCACACGGTAGTTTATTACATAACAGAAGATTATTACAATTCATCCACACATATCATAAATAATTGCAAGCCATAAAATAAAGCTCTGAAATTTATTAAGTCAAGAATGAAATCTCTAAAGTGTAAAAATGAAATTTCAACTTTACATATTACCTATCAGAAATTAAGTGCATAATTCAGGAACAGGCAAAAGTGAGAATAAATCAAGAGAAAAAATAAATTAACACCAACTTGGATTTTTATTTAATTTTTACCTTCTTAATCAAAACTTTATTATTACCCTTTACCTTACTTTATTAAGAAAAACTATTGTGTGATATTATTAGATTTCAAATCAGCAATTTATATTAGAAGTTAGAGAAAAACAAATTAATCATGATCATTTTTCTAATATATTCTTGATATGATTTGTGAGATTCTTTTACTGCCCTCAATAGTGTTGTGGTGATCTTCAACACTCCTCCATAATTTCGAATGGTATCTTTGATTAGTCTAAGAGACATAATAGTATTCTCATGGTGACTCACATTAAGCATTGCTTTATTTATCGAAAAACCTCTCTCAGGATCAGAATTCCCATGTGGAAAATTAAAACAGTTTTAATTAATGTAGTTAAATTCTTACATTTTAGATTATTGCTTTTTTATTTATATTTAGCCTATAACTCTAATTTTTTAGGAACACCAACAAAATTTTATCAGATTTTTAGGAATTTTAGGGTTTGCACATAGTTTTAGGAATTTTAGGGGGAATGCGACCCCTGGCCATGTTTTTAGAAAAAAAAAGCGACTATAAAAGAATAACGTTTATTAGAAACACTCTTTAAAGAAAGGATAAAACAATGATAAAAAGAAAAGGTTTATTTTCTAGTCCAGCTGTCATAAGAGAAGTGAAAAACTAAGGAATTACATGAGATATTCTGGATAATGTTTTTCTGCCAAATTATGGATTTACTATTCAAAACTTTCTTTAAATATGGAATTTTTTTTTTTAGCAAAGGGTATAGTAGATGGAAATAAATACAGTCTACAATAGTAGAATAGGGATATTTTGGTTCTATCTGTTAAATACAAATTAGAAATCCCCAAAGGATTTAACAAGGGAGCAAAAAAATTTCAGAGCCTGATATTTCCCCAATTTTTTTTTTGTTTCAATAACCTTTACAAAATATTTCTCTTGAGTTAACAATCTAAATTATATGCTGAAAGTGGAATGTTTACGCACATTACACAAAATTTGTTTCATAGATAAGTAACATATTATTTAATTTAAGCAACATTTTTATTTATGTGTACAACTGAGTTCATGTGTTTGTATTTAGTTCATTAGATTAAATTCTGTTTCCAAAAATCAGATTAATAAATTACGTAATACTTCAGAAAACTTAGCATAAAAAAGTTGCCAAGTTAAGTTAATAAATCATTAATTTGATTTTCTGATATTTGAAATTTTTTTTAGCTGGTTAACCATTAAGCTATGTGATGTGATACCAAAAATTCAAAAAACTTAAGTATACTTTAGTGAGTGTGCTTTCTTTTATAATTTAAATCCTGATTTCTTCATCACCCTTTATAAAATTGTTTAATAATTTAAGTGGCAAAAGGGCAACATCGATACTAATACAAAATCATCACAGTTCATTGAAACAATATACAAGTAAGAAAAAGACAAATTTAAATCAATAATTTTATTTTTTCATTTTTACACCTTCATTCCTATAAAAGAAAAGAGAAAAAATTAGGTTTGAAAATAACAAAGGTACAAAATAAGACAATGCGGAGATACAAGATGCAGCTTATTATTTCTAGAACTGATAATCTAATAAATCCTGAAAATAATTACTCTGAGAATTATAGACCCTTAATATGTTTCTAAGTAACATCCATCTACTACTATAAAACACATTAAATGAGTGTGCAATTCACACATATTCAGGAGTTATTTAATCACTCTTAAGAATAAATAGCTACACCTTGTATGATTTTGGAAAAAACTCTTAAAAAAAAAAAAAAAAAAAAAGACAAAGATTTAATTAGTAAATTATATATCAAATGATTAAATTCGAATCAGAAATGAAAAAATTATTTTATATTATTCTTTCTTTATTAATCATAAACACAAACTACATTAAAAATTTTAAAAAAAAAGTTATATAAACAAAATCAAATAAGCATAAATGAAATATGCTAATTAAGCAACAAATTTAAAAGTTATGTGCATCACTGTCTTGTTTTTAATATCTAGATCTCACAACAAACAATGATTCTGTATGTCCGAAAGATTCAGTAAATAAATCATTTTATAAATTATTCCCTAGCTAAATAAAAAGTCACTCTAATAACTAATTCTAGTTTCCTAATAACTAAACTTTTCAAGATATTTATTTTTCATTTTCCATTATTTCTATAATTTGATCTTTCTTTTTGAATTCCATTTTTTTCCCCCCTGAAGAATTTGCAATTTCTGAGCAACCAATTTCAATTTGCTCTCCCCATGCACCAGTTTTTGGAATGACTCTTATTACTCATTCCAGCAAAATGACTTACTTTTAACACTATATGTTTTACTTCATTTTAAAAAATTTTTTTTTATTCGCATAAAAAAAGTTTTTTTTTTTTGTATAATTTACATAACTGCAAAGAAGAAATGTGGGTCCACTATAAATGAACCACCAATTTCTCTTTAACGATATGAAACATTAAATAGTAGTCCGAAGGGGACCACTAAAAACATTCACTGCATTCGTGTATTCATTATACGAAGTGAGACTAGAATTGACATCATATAATGATTTTAACATTACCCTTCATTATTTATTTGGATTTAAACTTGCACTAAAATCAATGATGACAATCTTACACAATATTGCTAACATTTTATATCATTTAAAGATTATCCATTAAACACATGAACCTGTCTCATAGTATTTTGCCTAATTTTTTAAAGTCTGACACATTTACTTAAAAAATATATTCTTAGAGCACTGAAACTTTATTATATTATATAAACAATAAATATCTCATAATTAATAAATAGTCGAATCATTACATTCCTAGTTTTGAAATAAATACATGCAATTAATCTTTTTATATACCCTAGTAAATATTCACAATTGCTATGATGTGGGAAAATGACACGAAAAGATTCAACATGTGAAAAGATGATTAAAAATTTCTTTAGTATCCTTTAACAACGCTCAAAATAAAAAATAGTTTTTAAAAGTTCAAGGTTAATTTAGTAATAAATTTGGCAGAAAGGCAACAAAACAGAAATTCATCACACTGAAATTGTTAAGGAAAAAATATGTTACCTCAGGTACTTCCAGTTCCCCATTATCTATTTGTTTTATCAGGTCATGAGGATGACTACCATCTATTGTGCACCCTACAGATTGGCTAGTTCCAAGGATTTCTTTCACTGTACCAGAAAGCTTTCGTGCCATAGATCGGGGCTGCATTGTCCTTGCAATGTTAACAACATCTTCAAATGTTATATTGCCATTGTGTTTAACTAAAAATATTAAAAAAATTTTAGTAATGTTGAATAATTAAAAATTACAAAATCAACAGAACTAATCCATCATTTGGAAATAACAATTTTTTTTATTTGCTTCCTCATACAATTGAACTTGGCTATTATGAGCTTGTCATTGCACAAAATTTCTGATTATCAACTCGCTATTAGTGACTGAATATTTAGAACTAGCGAGTAAGTTTAATCTAATAAAATGTTAGGTTTCAAATGAAGCCATACCTTTCCCAGAGTTGACTTTTTAGTAGAAAAATGTAAAAAATAGAGAGCAATAGTTTCAGACGAGGTGTTTGTGTACATTATCAAATATTTTCTAAGCAATTATCTATCTGCACCAGCAATATTTTTTGGAAGCAATGTATTGAAATAGGTTATTTATTTTTTACTGTTTAAAATAATAAATAGGAAAGCCTTTTAAAATAACATATTTTATGATAATTTTAAATGTTTTGGGTTAATCGCCCTACAGTCATGCAAGGGTATAAGAATACCTGATCACTTAAAAGAGTTAAAACTTATTTTTCAGATAAAATATACCCTTAAACTTTTACCTGTAAAAAAATTTTGAATGGAAAATTCATGTAAAATATTTATGTTACACAAACCTTAAATGAAATCTTCTTTATTTAACAGTTTAAATTCCTTCTTATGAGTAGCACTTTAAATTTACTTTTATAAATCTATTAAATCAAAATCTACAAATCTATTAATACAAATCAAAATCTTTGTAATATTCTAACATGCATGTTAGTACATTCAAGAATTGTGTAAAACAAAGTAATTACTTCCTCCTTCATAAAATAAAAAGTTACATTTTCTTTTATCATGAAAGCTGGAACAATGCCCAAATTAACTTTGCACATTGTTCAATCTTAGTTCACTAGAAATTCTTTTTTTAATTGGGAAAACTAACATAATGCAGAATAAAAAAGAGACAGGATAAATTTTTATCTAATGAACAAAGAAAGCACTACTTTGTATCTGATTTTATAAATTAAAACATCAAATGGTCTAATTAATCAGCATATATAACGTCAATCACTCAAAACATTAAGACTGAGGCTAAGTACGTGAAAATCCGATTAGGTCATTATTCAGGCTGAGCTAACGATGTTGTGGGAATCTTAATTTTGTAGCAAATTCTGAACATTCACCACCCTTTTTAAAGTTTCAATTTTGAATGAAACACAGAATTAAAAATTTTGAAAATATTGAATAATTATTTTTTGACAGTTGTAGTATATCTAAATAACAAATATGTCACTGCTAAAATATTGATAAAAAATAGTGCATTTTCTACAGAAATATTAATTGAAAATTTAAAGAAATATCATTTTAATTGTATTTAGCTAACTTTAAAGCTATGAAAATTCTGCTCATATTAATAAAGCTATAAAATAGATAAGAACACATAGTTAGATAGAATTTAACTATTAAATAGATAAGAACACAAACCATTAAAATTGATATTAAAAAAAGGTAAGGAAAATGTTTGAATCTTTAGCTATTACTTTGATCAACTAAACACCGATTGCCATGAATTAAGACAAGAGGAACAAGATCATTTACTGACCTAGCTCACAGAATCTGGCTACAAAACATTTGAGAGTAATCAATAGAAACAATGTGAAAATAGAGCAAGGTAACAGAAGCAGTTTTCATAACGAAAATGCTTCAGAAGAGTGTATAAGTGTTTAGTGAAAATGTTTTGTCATTGCCACCACATATCATGTGACAAACTAATCACCAAGACCCAAACTTTGATTTAACTCTTTCTTAAAATAGTTAGAGAGTAAAAGTGAAATGAACCCGATAACCACACACTAAAAGCATTTCATCAATTAGCTTGTCCTCCATGCTAAAATAATAAATTGTTTAAAAAAGTGCAAGAAAATTTATGAAAGCTCAATATTGAATATTCACATTTTTTTCTGGCAATGACGTAAGTGGAAATCTAATAGACCCTATATACTATACATTCTTTTTCAAAATATTCTTATCACTGAGAAACATATGAATTGCGACACCTGATTCTTTCCCAGAATTGAAATCTGTAAGCTCACACGTTGCCATCACAAAAAACTTTGTACGACATAAGTTGAAACAATAATTAAATCTAAAATTTTTTTGTATATCATACTATGAAAAATTAAACAACAATTTGTGTCATCTTTCATAGAAGAAATTAATATTTATTTTGCTACTATTACTACTCTTAACAAAACAAAGTCTGATAAGAGTGAAAAAAGCAGCATTACTTTATATTGAATGCTTTCTTAATGGCAAATGAATCTGCATCAGTCTTACTAGTCTGATACATGATTAAATTGTGTATAAAAAATTGATTTAATAACTTTAATACAACAAACAAAAAACCTTTTTTTAATTAATTTAAAGCATAAAAAATGTGAAACTATTAGATTCAATAGAAATCCGGAGAAACTTAATCTAATCAACTAAATTGAGCCAGACCACTAACTTGGACAAAAGTTATCTATCAAGTCTAATGTAAGTATTAAAAACAAAACACTACTACATCAATTCTTATTAAAACTCAAACATAAGTAACATATTCAATGTAAATTAACAACAAACTTTCATATCTTAAAACCAGGGTTGGCAGGTTTTTGACATGTGACAGTTTTTGACAGTTTAAACCATGGTTTAAACCGTCACGTCAAAAACCTCACTGTCAAAAATGTCGAAAATGTCAAAAACCTATATTCATATGTGAAATTTAATTAATACATAAAATTTATATATTTTTTATAAAGGATAGTGTTTCTAAATATGTTCTAGAAAAAATAAATTTAAAATTTTGAAGAAACACTTATATTTTGAATAGTAACCAAAATCTTGTACTTTTGAAAGCTCACATCTTTTGTAATATTATGTATTCATTTTCATGTGTTATTGAAAATCTGCAGTGATATTATTAAGAAATTTATTTATAACCAAATTTAGTGTATAGTATAGATTATACTAAAAATTAGACATTTTTAAAGATAAACATTAGCAGTTTTGTACATTAGACATCTTTTAAAGAAAAATCTTTTTAATATTCTTTTAAATCTTCTTAATAATCTTTTTAACATAAGACAATACAAATTTAAGTGCTTTCTGTTAAATACACAGAGTAGTTAGTGTCGATTTACAGTATATTCAGCCTATTCATTTACTATGCTGAAAATTTAGTTTATCCAAATACTTGTGAATTTCATTTTGCTGAATACTATATACATAGTTTTGTTGAATATCTAAATATTCAGCTGTTGAATAATTACTTCTTGCTTTCAAGATATGCATTATTTGTATTCTTAATACAAGTGGGGGAAAAAATTAAGAGGTAAAAATTGTTTTAAAATGATAAGTGTAATAATTATAAATAAATATAATAAACAATATGAATTATATTTATCATTATTCACAAATATAACTACTTTTAAATTCAAATTAACATACTGGATAATAAAGATATTCGGTATAACATTAAAAAATTTTTTTTATACACTTGTATCAAGTTTGTATTTATACAACATAACTTGTAAGTTCCTTATAAATATTAGTTATATGTTCCTTATATGTCAAAAATGCATAGTAATAAACTTTTAATTTTCTTAAGTATCAAAAAAAAAAAAATTTTTTTTTTAAATATAAATATTTAAACAATTTTTGTGCAAAATTTTTCTGCACATGCATTTGAATATAAATTTCTGAGATTTTAAATCTGTTATTTTACCTTAATTTTAATTAAAAAATATTTTAAAACCTGCTGATTACCTATAGTATAATTAAATTTCAATATAATGCATGGCAACTGTTGGTAGTTTTGAAGTTTATATATTTTCTTGGCAAACTTCAGTTTTTGACATTTTTGACGGGTTTTTGACGGTTTAAACCAGTATTATACCCTTGTCATGTCAAAAACCACTTTTTGACGTCAAAAACCCAACCCTGCTTAAAACTAAAATATAGTTTTATACAAATATTTTTAAATATAACATTTTTAATAAAAAATAAAAAAAAATTTAGGAAAATTTTATGTCTTTTAACTTAAAATACCACTCTTCAGTTCAGCTCTGCAACTTCCCAAATATGTACACATTGTTTTGTTTTCACAAATAATTAGCATAATTAGCACAGTTTAAAAATAATTAGCACAAAACATTACCATGTTTAACTTTCTTTCGGTCTCTGGGAGGTTCTTTTAGAGCCTTGATTATGAGAGATGCAGCACTGGGACATACTTCAATGTTAGCCTGTCTGTTTTGAATGATTAGTTTAACTGTTATTTTAAGTCCTTTCCAGTCTGAAGTTGCTTTAGCAATATCATCTCCTACTTTTTTTGGAGACTGGAAAAATAATATAAAGAAATTATTATACAAGTAACAATGTAGAACACAATACTTGTTCAAAAATTATAAATTGAAGGCAATAGAAATGTAAGCTACTGTAAAGCACAGTCGGACAGCAATGCAGCTTTAAACTAACAATTTAAAATAATTAACTAGTGTAGGAAATTTTATAATGGTCTTTTGAGCTAAAGAAACAATTTGTACGGTGAAGCTCCGCTGTCATGCATATATTAATAATCACTTTCAGTACAATCATGTACAAAAATAGAACATTCTTTACTGGCTCTGAGCTACAATGCTCCTTAATATTATATACTAGACTAATAGATATAAAACCTTTAACATACATAACACATAGAGTAGAGCTAAATCAAGGTCTATAGAAAGCATATAGAGGATACTTCGGTATTGTGATTTGCTGCGCCATCTACAATTGCCAAGATGCCAAATAGATTTCAAATTTATTACAGAAAAAACATGCAGATGTTTGACCAAGGGTGGCTTCAAGTTAAAATTTTCAAGTTGATCCTGTTCCCTGATTTTTTTTTTTTAGTTTCTTTAGAGCTACTGCCCAGAAGTTGCCAAGACTTATTATTATTCTACCAGAAATCACAATACGGATATCACCAAAATATATAAAGTCTATAATCAAGTCTTGGAAACTTCCTGTCAGCGGCCCTTAAGAAACCAAAAAAAAAAAAAAAAATCACAGAGAAGAACCATAAAAGGTATAACTGTGTAAGTGGCAACTTGGCACAACAGATCACATTACGGAAGTATCCCCTTTTAACAAATCGTATTGGTAAGAAGAAACCGTTTTGCGAACCAAAAACTTTTTTGCAAACAATTAAAATCCAATTCTAGATCATATTTCACTCACAATAGAAATTGTCTACTAAACTTTCCTTTAAACAGTAAAACCTTAGCTGATCAAGTAAAATTGAATTAGCAATTTGCTTAAGAAAAACATTAACAAAGTTAACATTTGACAACAGATTTTATAAAAAAGTGATAAGGACCAAAATCTCTAAACGAGATAACAACAATAAGGCACATTAAAGACCTATCATAATAACAAATTTCACAACAGCTTAACTTACCAAACCAAGTGGACCAACTTTTGGAGCAAGAGACGACGTTGCTCCAACTTCTCCTCCAACAACTCGAAGATATACTGCAGGGGAAAATACATTAATAGTATTACAATATAGCTTCAGTTACATTGAAGCTTATAAGAAACGATTACTAATAATATATAGACAATTTTTAAGAATATTAACTTTTTCTTTATGAAAATAAGAAATCAGTACGTTAATAATTAGATAGAAAATTTGCCAATTTCTAAACATTCTAATAAAGAGAACAATTGTCTCGAAAATGTAACTTTCAACGATTAATGGTAAAATTCTGAGTTTACACGGATATATTTAGGAATTCAGCTTTTTATTTCGATGTACGGAATATAATGTATTGACTTACCAGTTTTAATTTCTGCTGGATCAAACTTAGGTGGCATTTTTAATAATAGTACAAGTTATAACTTTAGAGAATATTAATAACAATAATGGATTAATTCAGATGGAAATAAACTCCAATTTCCCTGAAATCCTCGCAACAGCGCTATGCTTTTTACTTGTTGTGATTTTAATGAAAGACAGTCGCAGTCACAAATAGACAATCGAGGTTTGGTTGGCTATAGTGGATTGGCACGGTGCTGTAAGTGCGCTGTTCAATTTTAGTATAAAAACACGAATAGAAAAGCGTGAAATAACAAAATAGGAAATAAATAATTGTCGCTACAGTTTTAGCTTAAAAACTATTAAAATTAGCTGAATAATTACAAGAACAAGAATTTTTTAAATATTGCAATGATAATTCTTAATGGATTGGCAACAAACTGCTTCAATCAATAAATGCTTGATTGATGATTATCAGTTATCAAAAGTTGTTTACCCGGACAGAAATCAAAGCGGAGTGAATCGTGATTTAGTGTTACAGAACCAGAAAGAATTGTAGCGATTTAGCATTTTATCAAATTCTATTTAATATTTATACCTGGTTTTGTTATCTTAATTACGGCTATGTTGGACATACGACCAAACAATAGTATATATGTAAATAATTTAAATGAAAGAATAAAGAAGGAAGGTATTCTGACCATTCATTTTTTTACTCTTTCTAACTATTTGTACGCATATTAAATGTAATTGTACTAAAATTGCGCATTAGTATAGTCTGCTATGTGACAAAATTCATTAAAGAAAGGATCTGTATCTATGTTTAACTATCTTTGTAATAAAATAGTTGTAGTTAACTACAAAAATTCCAATTAAAAATCCAGGTAATCACTCCTTAAAATATACAGCGTGCTAACCAACCCATTTCGTGAGAAATGCATTTGAAAAATTGAACATACACTATATTAAGGGTGCACAAATGAAGTACTTCCCGCGACAAAACCTGAACGCAAAGGGAAAAGTAGCTAATTTTTTTTCTCTTTTGGAAATAAAGGAAAAATTTGAATCATCACACATTTAAACGGACATAAAACATGCTGCTTTCATCATAGATCTGTGCAGTTTTCTATCGCTTTTCGATGACTTTTATTACGGATTTCCAAATGGTTTTAAAAATTTTATTGTTTCTGATGCGAAAATTTCAAATTAAAGTTCTTAATTTTTGACAGATTTTATTTTTGCCCATTTTGTCGTTATTCCAAGTGATGGATAATTCCGTGGGCCGCGCCAACTGCAATTGCCATGGTTCCCAATAGATTTTTAAGCTTGCAAATTTTTTTTGAGAAAAAAAACATGTAGTTGTTCGCTTGGTGGTGTCTACGACTCATACCTATCCAGTTGGTCCCTTTTTGTGATGTTTTATTTGTTTCTCGCGGTTCCCTGCCCAAAAGTTGCCAAGACTTCTCAATTATTCTGCCACTGATCATAATATAGAAATCTTTCCATCGTGTTTTTCCATCGACTTTTCGATCGTGTTTTTAGCAAATGTTGGATTATCATGTGATTTTTGATATTTTAATATATTATTAAGACTCACGAGTTACGTATTGTGCAATTTAATAATAACTTTTGAGGTTTTTATTTGTGCTAACTTCATCATTAATCCAGGGTACTTTTCTACTATTTTTTTGGCAGTTATTGCTACGCAATTTCAAATTGTTTGGAAAAATCTTAATATTTTTTATGAGTAGTATTACGACCCTCAAACTGGGGAATTAAATGCGTGCTTTATTTGTGCCAATTTCAGAACTGGGGTTTTGACTTCAAAAACTAATTTTTGACCTGAAGGTTGTAAAAGCCATCAAAACCCTACTTTTTTCCTTATGTTGATGTACAGCAAGCAATACATTATTTAACAAAATTTTCTTTGCAATTAATAATTAATCTTCCTCTCAGGTACATATATAATTATTTTAATACGTTATCAAATATAAATTTTTAGAAACTGTGAAGCATATTTTTTAGTCTTAATTTGCAATAAGATTAATAGTCAAATTTTTGCACTTACAAAATATTAAAAATATGCTTAAAAAAATTGAGGTTCATGATGTAATAGCATTTGATAGCAAATGTACTCTATGCATTCAATGCAAAAACAGTGTTCTGTACTATTTCATTTACTTAGCAGATTTTTTCAGCAGCCTAGCCTTTCTTACAGCAAAGATTTAACAAAAGAATTCCTAGGCTAGCTAATTTGTAGCCCTATTTCAAACCATCCTTTATTAAGGCCATCTTATCACAATTTTTAGAGTGCAATGCTTCAAATATTTTAATATTTGAAACTAATAATGTGATATGTATAATGAAATAAAATCTATAAATGTAGAATAAATATTTTTTTAAATAAATATTTATTTTACTTAAGATTTTGGAAATCTGATATAATCATTAGAAAATAACCTAATCATATTTTTATCAATTATCTTAAATAATTTTTTGTAAAATATTTCATATTTTTTTAATTTATTGTTTTATGATTTAAGATGCTGTTTTTATAAATTTGAACCAATTGAAATACAATGTCACCAAAGATCTGGGCTTTTGACAAGAAGGTAAAAACTGTCATGCGTCAAAAACTTGTCAACCTTGCCGATTACATTACTAAGGGATTTCAGGATTTTTTATCGTTCTTTTGGCAGTTATTATTACTACGCTTTTCCTCATAATTTTGAAATTCAATCCTGATATTTTAATATGATATTATTGTTATTTGTGAGTTTCAAACAGTGCATTTTAATAATCACTTTTAACTTGCATTATTTTTTGTGATTGCATCGTGAACCTAAGGTATTTTTCTATCTTTATTTATTTGTTTATTTTTCCAGCTTTTGCTACTCATTTCTATACATATTTTTTAAAAAATCTTGATATTTTTAATGCAATATTATTGTAGTACAATGATATAATTCTATATGATATTCAAATATGGGTTTTTAACTCTTTACTGTTTTTGAACTTTACTTCTAATTTTTTGTAACTTAAACTGTTTAAAATTTAACATTCATAAAATCTTTTATATTTCACTAAATATAAATGAATTTGTACATTTTTGAGTAATCATTCTTTAAAATCTGACTTTTTAATTATTATATTTTCTGCTTATTGTTTTTCCTAATATGTTCTCATTTAAAAAATTTATTGTTACATTAAAGTGTCAAGTAACAAAATATATAAAATAATGTTTAAACTGTATTCCATTTGTAAATAGAAAAATTTTTATTAAAAGAAGCAAAAAAAAAAAAAAANAAAAAAGTGAGAAAGTAATGTAATTTAAATGTCAAGTAATGTATAATATTTTTAGAAATACAGTAAATAAAATGAAATAGAATTAATAATATAATAAAATTATTATAGAAAAAGTAAGAGAAGAAGAAGCAGTCCAATGTTGGATTCAAACATTTGGTTGTTAGACATGTACTCTTACTGGATCAATGTGCCATTATCAAAGTGAACATTTAGCTAATGTATAAAGAGTGCTTGCATGTTCAAAGGCATTTATCTTGAAATTGCCTTAGTAGTGTGCTCTATTTTACAGGGTTGGCAGGTTTTTGACATGTGACAGTTTTTGACAGTTTAAACCATGGTTTAAACCGTCACGTCAAAAACCTCACTGTCAAAAATGTCGAAAATGTCAAAAACCTATATTCATATGTGAAATTTAATTAATACATAAAATTTATATATTTTTTATAAAGGATAGTGTTTCTAAATATGTTCTAGAAAAAATAAATTTAAAATTTTGAAGAAACACTTATATTTTGAATAGTAACCAAAATCTTGTACTTTTGAAAACTCACATCTTTTGTAATATTATGTATTCATTTTCATGTGTTATTGAAAATCTGCAGTGATATTATTAAGAAATTTATTTATAACCAAATTTAGTGTATAGTATAGATTATACTAAAAATTAGACATTTTTAAAGATAAACATTAGCAGTTTTGTACATTAGACATCTTCTTTTAAAGAAAAATCTTTTTAATATTCTTTTAAATCTTCTTAATAATCTTTTTAACATAAGACAATACAAATTTAAGTGCTTTCTGTTAAATACACAGAGTAGTTAGTGTCGATTTACAGTATATTCAGCCTATTCATTTACTATGCTGAAAATTTAGTTTATCCAAATACTTGTGAATTTCATTTTGCTGAATACTATATAGTTTTGTTGAATATCTAAATATTCAGCTGTTGAATAATTACTTCTTGCTTTCAAGATATGCATTATTTGTATTCTTAATACAAGTGGAGAAAAAAAAATTAAGAGATAAAAATTGTTTTAAAATGATAAGTGTAATAATTATAAATAAATATAATAAACAATATGAATTATATTTATCATTATTCATAAATATAACTACTTTTAAATTCAAATTAACATACTGGATAATAAAGATATTCGGTATAACATTAAAATTTTTTTTCATACACTTGTATCAAGTTTGTATTTATACAACATAACTTGTAAGTTCCTTATAAATATTAGTTATATGTTCCTTATATGTCAAAAATGCATAGTAATAAACTTTTAATTTTCTTAAGTATCAAAAAAAAAATTTTTTTTTTAAATATAAATATTTAAACAATTTTTGTGCAAAATTTTTCTGCACATGCATTTGAATATAAATTTCTGAGATTTTAAATCTGTTATTTTACCTTAATTTTAATTAAAAAATATTTTAAAACCTGCTGATTACCTATAGTATAATTAAATTTCAATATAATGCATGGCAACTGTTGGTAGTTTTGAAGTTTATATATTTTCTTGGCAAACTTCAGTTTTTGACATTTTTGACGGGTTTTTGACGGTTTAAACCAGTATTATACCCTTGTCATGTCAAAAACCACTTTTTGACGTCAAAAACCCAACCCTGCTATTTTATCTTAAGGGGTGAACATCCTTGAGTTACAGTACTAATATAAAAAGTTTAATCTCAAAGTGTTATTTCTGAGTCGAGCCATCTACGTGTTAGACGAAGCTTGGAGAAAGTTATCAAAATACAAAAGCATTGCATCAGTTGGTTGCTTGTTTGACTATTGTTTGTTTGTCTCTAATTCACACAAATGAAATAAAAATTATGGAAAACGCATAATGAAAAAAATTACAACACAGAAGAAAAAAATTACTTAACCAGAAATTTATCATTTGAATTTCTGGTAAATAGCGATTAATAGCATATAATAAAACATGGTTGATAAATGTAAAATATGAGTAACAAGTTAAAATACTGTATGCATAAAGAATTTCAGTTCTTTCTTACTATTTTTCCATACAGCTTTTAAAGAAAACTGTTTTATCTTCCTATGTAAAATATCTGAAAATTATGATTATTATTAAAATAAATATTATGTTTCTACGGCCTGTAGCAACATCTAAACGTAATATATGTGTATATAATTGAAAAATTAAAAATAATCTTCAATTTTTAATCATGCATTTGAATTATCAATTTTTCACATGTCCAAATTCTTACCTGATGTGGTTTATCTAATGTTCAAAAAAAAAAAAAAAATTATATAATATTCTGCTCTACATAAATTTCGAAATTGAGCCATCACTTTTGACATTATTTATATGTGCCTATTTAATTGTAGTGCACATAAGTCGTTTTGTTTATTTATTTTTTAAGTTATTGCTATGGCTATCCCTGTTTCTTAAAATGGTGATATTTTTAACATGATATGATTATGACTTTACAATCATTCTTATAATTTTTTTTTTGTGTGACTTGATTTATTTGTGTTAATTTTCTCTTAAATCTAAGTAACTCTTCGCTTAGATTTATTACCATAGGAAGTTGTTACTATCTGATTGTAAAAATTCCAATATTTTTATTATGGCAATTGAATTTTGAATTGCATGTTTAATCGTTTTTGACGCATTTTGTATGTGGTAATTTCATACCAAGTCCAAGTAATCTTTTAACTCCTTTTTTTCCTCTAGTACTTATTGCTAAGCATTTTTAAATGATTCTAAAAATCTATAATTTTAATAAGATATAATTACAACACTCAAATTTTTAATTGTTCATTTTAAATTATCACTTTTGACACACTTTGTTTCAATTTCATCACATGTACAAAAAAAGATTTTTTTAATGATGTTTTCGACAGTTTTTGCTTTTGTTATACCTATTGTTTTAAAAAATGCAAAATTTTTACTGCATTATTATTATGACTTGCAAGTTATGAATACAACATTTAAATTATTTCTTTTTGACATGCTTTATTTGTTTATTTGTGCCAACTTCATTGCAAATCCAAATGATCTTAGGATCATTTTTTGATCCCTTATTTCTACACATTTTTCTATGTTTGGAAAATTGATATTTTTAATGCAATACAGTAAATACGCTATCAAATAATGACCAACGGACACACAACAACTAATTTAAATTATCACTTATAGAATTAAATTTTAAAAATCTCAGAAATAATATACAGTCAATTGAATTATATTTTATGTAGAATTCCAACATTAGTATTTAAGCTTTTTTTTTTATGAACAGAACTGTTTGTACTGAATATAAGTTTTTATTTTACTAAATATAGGAAACATAATTTAAGACCAGTTGAAAGAATTTAGGTTTTTAGTTTATTTTGTCTCTATTAGAGTATGAGAGACATTTTTATTTTATTAACACTTTTTTTTTTCAAACTGTACTGTAATCAATTGACTAAAAACAAAGTTATATTTTTGTTTCAGAACTTCGCAGATCATTGTATGCTATCTTTTCTCAATTTGGCTCTGTTGTGGATGTAGTTGCACTGAAAACAGCAAAAATGAGAGGTCAAGCTTTTATTGCTTTCCGAGATATTAATAGTGCCACTAATGCTTTGAGATCTATGCAAGGTTTTCCTTTTTACGATAAACCAATGGTAAGGTTCAAAAAAATAAGTTCCTTTTATTTTTTTATCAATAAAAAATTATGTCATGATAAATGGAAGCAGTGGTTGTGGAACAAATTTATTGGGAGTGCATTGACATTATGATATTGACGGGATGCAAATTTTGCTATTAAAACATATTTATATCAGTACTTCAAACTAGTAACTTCTTACAGTGATTTGTTTTCTCTTCTGTTTTTGTCCTAGTATGATGTGACCAAACTTAAGAAAATTTCTTTTTTTCACATTAGCTGCAATGCTGAAACAAATAGAACTACAGTAGGGAACCAATTATCCGGAACGATCGGGACCATGGCTATTCCGGATAACTGATTTTTCCGGTTTTCTGAATCACTACAAAAAGCCGTTTTTTTTATTGTTAAACCCAACTAAAAAAAAAAAAAATTTATGGAAATAATCTTAAAAAGAAGAAAAAACGATGAAGTAATACACTAATGGTTATTTAAAAAGTGATGGTAAGGTAAACATCTTTCAAAAAAGAAAGAAAAATCCTAAAATCTTATGAGGAAAAAAAATATTTTTTAAAAAAATGGCGGGAAAATTTCTAGAATTTCGTTCCGGTTTTTTGGTTTTCTGATTTCCGGATAACGGGCTCTGTACTGTATAAGTTTGACAAGAATGAGAATTTTTAACAAAAACTCAGCGAGAAGTGATTTTTTTCATTGTTTCTCTTTTTCCCATTGGAAATTAAAAAAATTTATCTTCATGTTCTGTCATTTTATAATTTTTTTTTTTTTTTTCGAAATCATATTTCTTTTTGGATTGGGAATTTTTTATTCTTCTTATTACCATTTTAAAATTTGGGAAGGATCTGCAACATTGTTTTAGGAACACTGTCTGGGAGAATACATTTAGCGGTCGTCATAAGATCATTTTTAACTAATGCATTTATGGTCCCGCGGGTCGTATAGACTTTTTTTCACATGTTTCAAATTTTCCTCATTAGATTCACACTATCACTTTAGCGATAAGCCTGATATTGTGTTATAGTTATATTTTAATGAACTTATTATCGTTCCACTAGGCATGTACTAGGCTTTTTTCTAATCGTAAATCCAAGTTTTAAGGCCCACCGGTTAGGTTGCAGAGCTGTTAGCTTGTCTAAATGCAAAACCAATGGCTGCGGGTTTTGAATCCCGCTCAGGGCATGGATGTTTCTTTATATCTGTTGTCCTCTTTTGTGTGTTAATGTGGCCCACCCTATGAATGGGTATCAGTGTCAGTGTGATGTGGGTAACGTTGCTCGCCTCTTAGGTGCACCTGTGACTTAGGTTCACAGTTGCCCTCTGGGAAATGTTAAATGAGCAGCACTTCCGACATCTTCCGAGGTCTAGAAGGAAAGTTCAGTACTTGTTGTTAAGAATAAAAGTTTTACGGCCCTAGTTCCGGGTTTCACAGTCCATAAAAACTGCTTAATTTTGGTACATGGTTTTTAAATGTCCTCAATTTTCAGTATCACTATAATTGCTAGGAACAATTTTTCAGTCTTCAAAAATATTAAAAACAAAAACAGGGGTCGCATTCCCCCTAAAATTCATAAAATTCCTAAAACTATGTGCAAACCCTAAAATTCCTAAAAATCTGATAAAATTTTGTTGGTGTTCCTAAAAAATTAGAGTTATAGGCTAAATATAAATAAAAATGCAATAATCTAAAATATAAGAATTTAACTGCATTAATTAAAACTGTTTTAATTTTGCCACATGGGAACTCTGATCCTGAGAGAGGTTTTTCGATAAATAAAGCAATGCTTAATGTGAGTCACCATGAGAATACTATTATGTCTCTTAGACTAATCAAAGATACCATTCGAAATTATGGAGGAGTGTTGAAGATCACCACAACACTATTGAGGGCAGTAAAATAATCTCACAAATCATATCAAGAATATATTAGAAAAATGATCATGATTAATTTGTTTTTCTCTAACTTCTAATATAAATTGCTGATTTGAAATCTAATAATATCACACAATAGTTTTTCTTAATAAAGGTAAAGGGTAATAATAAAGTTTTGATTAATAAGGTAAAAATTAAAATAAAAATCCAAGTTGGTGTTAATTTATTTTTTCTCTTGATTTATTCTCACTTTTGTCTGTTCCTGAATTATGCACTTAATTTCTGATAGGTAATATGTAAAGTTGAAATTTCATTTTTACACTTTAGAGATTTCATTCTTGACTTAATAAATTTCAGAGCTTTATTTTATGGCTTGCAATTATTTATGATATGTGTGGATGAATTGTAATAATCTTCTGTTATGCGATAAACTACCGTGTGATCTGTTTTTATCCTAGCAAAATCATATATTACCCCTAAAATTTACCTAAAATTTTTTGAAAAAAGTTCCTAAAATTACCCTAAAATTTTAAAAAACTTTGCTGCTACCCCTGCAAAAAGTTGTTCCTTTACTGCCTGGAATGAGACCATGCAATAATGTATATACCCTTATGGATAAAACATGTTATTAATAGGAAAAAAATGGGGGGGGGGGGTAATTGACAATTTATCTAGATTAGCCCACAATTAACTATGTTATGAATGTCTAGCAGCAAAATATAAAACTTGTTTTAATAATTATTTCAATGTTTTCCCCAAATTTCTTTATTTACTCTTCTTTTTTAGTATGTATGAAAAAAATGCAAACTAATTTACGTAATGAACATAATAATTTCATTTAAATTAAATTACAATAACAATAATTATAATTTCATATAAATTAAAAAATATTGTAAGGTTAAAGGAAATCCATTGTTCTATAAAGAACATTAACTTCACTTTTCCATGTATGCTCTTAAAATAAGTGGCATAAATTTCAATTTATGTATCAAATTAATTTTTCATTAATTATTTGAAAGTTTTGTTCTAAGGCCAATTATTTTGCTTTTTAAGCTTAACCTAATGATCTTGTTCAATAAATTTTGAAAAAACCCACCTTGGAAAGAAATGAGTTTCTTTAAGTGGGCCCATTAAAAAAAAAAAAACCAATTTGGGTTCGCAAAATTTGCTTGGACCCACTTTGGCAACGCTTGGTAGTAACTACAAAATTTTATCAGTACTTGCGTTATAACGAAATTGTTTTCTTATTTTTTTATTTATTTATTTTATTGAAAAAGGGTAAATAATGGAATTTTTTCCTTATTTTTAGCGCATATCATACTCTAAATCTGATTCTAATGCCATAGCAAAAATCAAAGGCACTTATGTTGATAGATCAGCTCTTGGTAAGCATGCATTAGAGGCTGCAGAATTGAAAAAAGGAAAAAAGAAAGCAAAAGAGCCTGGAAAGGGAAATCCTTTACTTCCTGGATTGATTCCTGGAGTTGCATCAGGTTCATTGGTTCAGAGTATGGTTGCCAATTCATTACCTCAGACAAAGCAAACAGTGTGTAAGTAATAGTTTTATTACTTTTAAGTATATGTGCCTCAGCTTGTACAAATGAAGTTAACAACTTTGAGGTGGCCTAATACTATACTCTATCATCCATAATTTTGTTTTCCCATTTTTTGTGTGTCTGACAATTTATTTCCCTCTTGATTTCCTTTCGATAACAATGCAATGTTGTTTGTGTTCAATACAGCCTAAACACTTCTGGTTCTTTATCCCTTTAAATTTTAATACTATTGTGTATACACACCTTCTTAGTATGTTTATTTGTACATAAAAATTTTTTGACAGAATCAAAGATGACTATTAGTTTTGTAAAGTGTATACAGTGCACTCCCGATTATCCGGGTTAATCACCGGGACAGGTCGCACGGACAATCGAAAAACACGGATAATCCGAAAACTCCTTTTATTAAAGAAAAATTCAATATCAGTACAAAAAATATGAAAATTACTAACATTTGCATGCATAACATCAAACTAGGAATTTTCCTTATTAAAAAATGTGTAATGCGTCTTCGACATATATCGATGCACATATTTCACGAACCGCAGTAATGTCACTGTAATCAAATTCTCCCATATAATCTAATAAAGTTTCCACAGAGCAGCAGAATAAAAAATTGTATTTCATTCATTTACTACATCTTCTGCATCAGTTACTATCGTCACTATTTGATTTAACAACATAGCGATGTCTTCATCAGTCAAATACTGAAAGCCAGGCTCACATGCATCGCTTTGAAACCAATCTTCTAAATTTTCTTCATCAAGGCTTGTTCGAGAATACTGTTATATTTTTCTTGAACATCTGAAGAGGATTGTTCATCAAGCGGTATGATCTTTCTCATAGATCGTGATAACGTAGACAATTTTGCCTTTGACCATGCTGCTGATATTCCATGTACTGCAATCCAATAACGAATATTGCTTCCAAAAATTTGGTGGTGTTGTAATTCATGAATCAAAATTTTTTAATCTTGAAAATGTTTCTCTTTATCTTTTTTGTGTGACTCCGGAATGAGCACGGATAATCCGTGCACGGTTAATCGAGAGTGTACTGTATTTAAAATTTCACTGTAATTGTATTTCTGGATAGTTTGCCCAGTAAGTGCATTCCATTTTTCAACACCTTGTAGCCTTGCTGTATTTTAAAGATTATTTTATTTGTATGTTTTAAGAAATTTTGGAACCTCATTTTATTTTTCTGTGAATTGTACTTTTTGACTTCGGATCTTAAAGCAATTTGTTGCAAAGACATATTTTTCCAGTCTTTTTATTAATTCAGGCATCATAAAATGTAGTTTTTTATGGTCTTCAACATTTTTGCTTAGCTATCTATTTATTACTTTTCTGTTCCTCTAAAACTGTTTAAATTCTACTTAAAGAGTTGTTTATAACTTTAGACATATCAACAGGAAGCTTTCTTCACTATTTTTTAAGCGACATTCAATTAATTTTGTAATAAATACTTCTGATCGCAAATAAAATAGCAACCAAGAATTATAAAATCAGAGTGTCAAAAAATTCTAAAAGATTGACTTCAAATTAAAATACAAATTTTAATTAGCAGACAATATTTTTTTTAAAGAATATGTGTACTCAACTTAGTAATTGTATACTGTAAAAATATCAACATTATTAATGCATAGAGAAAGGTAAAAAACAACTTAAAAACTTTAGTAAAAAAAACAACAACTTTGAAATTATTATATATAATTTGTAATACTTTGTTTTTAAATATTTCAGGAAAATTGATATTATTGTTCTTAGTAAACTAAAGAATATTAATTGCATAAAAATTTAATTCAAGGTGGCCCCCAAAAGCCAATTATTTTTTTCCCTAGGTCCCTTTACCAAAAAAAACGCTCTACTTGCATAAATATTTGATAGAAAAAAAAAAGACATGTTTACTTTTATATTTTTGAAATTAGACACATATAAAAAAATATATGAGTTTTCTCTTTATTTTTCGATTTTATTTATTTTTATGGAAGTGTAAAACTAACTCTATAAAATGTTATATGGTCCTGATCCTTTAGTTTAGATAGTTATACGTCACCTTCGGTGTCATTTATTGCTGGAGACCCTTTGTACCCTTAAATTTCAGCAACTGATTGAAAAGTGCACAAAAAAGGGCATTCTTGAGACTAAAGTGCAGAAAAACAAAAAAACATTCTTTTCCTAGTAATGTAGACTATGAAAATTATAGTCTATTCCTAATTATAAATCTACTTAACTGAATAGGAGAAAGTACTTTTATCTACTTGACTGACTAGGAAAGTATTTTTATATAGAAGGGAAAAAAATATTTATGAAACATTCCTACCACTGCCAAACTAAATTTAATATGTATTTATTTGTTCTGGTTAAAGCTCACTTTTTTTTAAAATCATTTTCAGCTACTACTCCTACTATCACTGTGACATCAGAACAACCACCAAATCAAATCCTGTTCCTTACCAACTTGCCAGTAGAAACAAATGAGTTGATGTTATCTTTATTATTTAACCAGTAAGCAACTTCATTATTCTTAGAAAGTGTTTTAATATTGTGTCTTTTACTTTAATGCTGTTGTTTTAATATCATGAAAAAAAACATATACTACTATTTTTAATTGTATATATATTTTCTAATAAACTTATACTTTATAACTATTATATCTGTGCATGATGTTGCACACTTTGTGGAATGCTATTAATATCTACTGTATTACCCCACATTAGCCAGTATGCTTAAATTGCTGATAATTCTGGGCTCATTTTGCAAGATAAAAAGTGAATTTTCCAACTCAGTTCTACTCACAAATCAAACCACGATAGAGGAAATAATCATAAGAGAAATGGTATTTTTTTCTTCTTTTTTTTCAGGATGTCATGAGTTTATTTTGAGGGGGGGGGGGCAAATACAAGCCTGTTTTCTTCAGCTGATTCTTTATAGTTAAGAGTAATCAAACAGCACTTCCGCTTCCTAGTTCACTAAAGCGGTCCGATTTCTATTTATTTATAGATGCTCTCTCAAAATGAGTAATTGTGTGGTAGGTGAACACGTTAAAAATCGAAGCTGTTAAGCTGAAAAGATGTTGGAGCTGTGTTTTGGCTTTTATGCTGGAAACTTTAAATAAGCTTGATGAACTAAAAGGTAAAATAAGTGCCACAGTGAAATACTTTTCTATACTGAGGTCTTGTGTACAAGACTGGATAAAACAAAAAGAAAAATTGATTGTTTTTCAAAGTGATTAAAAGAAAAAATTACCATCTGAAAACAAGAGAGCCAAAACATGCAGTTTCTTAAAATTGAAAACATTTTGTTGGTCTGAGACATTTTGTTGGAGAGAGAAAAGTATGAAGGCTTCTAAACTGTTTTAGAATAAAAATGCATGCATTACAAATTTTAAAAAGTTTGCATAGTAATGAAAGCAATAATATTGATTTAGCATCTAATGGTTAGTTGTAAAGGTTTGTAAAATGTCATAGCATTGTATCTATATCTGTGACAAGCATTGAACAAAAGATTCTGGAAAATACAAGGTAATTGTGCAGTAATTTTTTTACTTATTTTGATTGGGCATCCGAAGATATGGATATTGGTTGCATTAGGAATATGGACAAATCACCTTTACGGTTCACTTTACTCCCACATAAAACTTTGACTAAAGGTCTTAAAGTTATACCTTGTAAAGCAATAGGAAATTTAAAAAAAAAAATAAAAAATTGCACTGCACTGTTGTTATGAGTGCTATGGTAAATAATGTGAAACTCAAGCCTATGACTACTTTTTTTAAGGATTAAAATACATTCTTGAAGGTGAATTTCCAAAGAAGGTAGTGGTAACTATTGCTATCAAAAGCAACAATCTTTTCTAATCTCAGCATTAGCACGGCATCCCTTCATGAGCCTGGGTCTTCCTCAGAAGCTTTTCCCATCCTGCCCTTCTCCCAGTTATTGATTTCCAGTTCTTTACTTTTAGGATCGCAAAATCCTCATCAACACAGTCCTCCTATCTCTTTTTGGGCCTTCCTCTTGGCCTTTTATTGGAGGGGGTTGCATTAAAGACTCTTACTGCTGTTCGTTCTGGACTCATTCTCGCTACATGCCCGGCCCATCTCATTCTACTTAGTTTAATAGATTTAATGATATCATCACTATTAAAGTTCTTATATATTTCAAAAATATATATTTTTCTCCGGTTGTTGTTATCGAGGATAGTGACAAAGATGGTTATGGTAACTATTGCAAAGATGGTAGTGGTAACTATTGCTATCAAAAGCAACAATCTTTTCTAATCTCAGGATTAGCATGGCGTCTCTTTATAAGCCTGGGTCTTCCTCAGAAGCTTTTCTCATCCTGCCCTTCTCCCAGTAATTGATTTCCAGTTCTTTACTCTTAGGATCGCAAAATCCTCATCCACACAGTCCTTCCATCTCTTTTTGGGCCTTCCTCTTGGCCTTTTATTGGAGGAGGTTGCATTAAAGACTCTTACTGCTGTTCGTTCTAGGCTCATTCTCACTACATGCCCGGCCCATCTCATTCTACTTAGTTTAATAGATTTAATGATATCATCACTATTAAAGTTCTTATATATTTCAAAAATATTTTTTTTTCTCCGGTTATTGTTATCGAGGATAGTGACAAAGATGGCTCGTCTTTTCTAATCTATCTAAAATCTAATTAATATTTATGACTATAAAGCCTGGGCTTATACTCATCACATTATTATTTCAAACCCAGGTCCCTTCTAGTGCTAGGTTGTGCCAAACTTTACTGAAAACAACAGTTAAATCGAGTTTCAGACAACATTTTAAAACGAAACTTGCTGTCATGACAGATGATTTTACTCTTTTATTACAACCTGATGATGTGTTCACTGGAACAAACCATTGAAATTTAAGGGAAATTATGCCTAAGAAAGTTTACTCAAAAGAATATTGTAACTGTTCTATTTAAATCTAATAATTGAATATACAAATAAAAAGTTAAACGATAGTGCAAATTTATTTATTTGTTTTATTGTTCTAGTTGGTCAATATGACAGCATGAATAAATTTTGAAATATCTATTGAATTGATAAAATCATTTATTTTTATTTATATAAGATGTTATTATGAGTTAAGTGTATGAGCATTCACATACATAAAACTTAGATTTTGATATTTCTGTAAAGTTTAAGAGAGAAAAAAAACATTTATAGTAATAAGATTTTCTCATTTTTACATTAATATATTCTGGTGTGCCTCAAACAATTTTTGATATTTTTAATTGGTTGTCAATCAAAAAAGTTAGAGGAACGTTTATTAAAAGTGATAGAGTTGCTGCTATAGAGTGAGAGTTGCTGCTATGAAAACTAATAAAATACTGTTTCTGTAGAGTTACCATTTAAATCCTACATTTTGGATAAAGGCTCTAAGGTATGACAATGATGTGTTCTTTTCTTGTGCAAGAGATATTTTAAAAATTATCTTAGTAAATTTTTTAAAAAAAATTGCCATACGTTATTATTTAAAACTTGAAAACCCAGCTTATAAAAAAAAGATTTTATTCAACTCAAATGTATAAAATTTATATTGATAGGTTATCCTTATAATAAAATATTTGGATGCTTACATCCTAAGAAATGTTCTTTGAAATTACATAAAGAAAGGAAAACATATACTCTCAAAATTGCATCAAGTTTGAAGACTGAAGTCTTAGTATGGAATACTAGCTGCATTTTTTTTTCTCTAATTTTCCCAATATTTTAATGGCCAGTAGTATTTAATGCTGTAGTAGGGAAACTTTTGTAACTGTTATTGTAAATTTTGATTATCTATTGTCACTTTTTTTAAAAAATGAATTTGTAAAATTAATCGCAATTTTCTTTTTATAAGTGAGTAGTGCATAGATTAAAATACAAAATTTATTGTACACAATTATTTTATTTTAAAAATTACGAGTTGATATTTAATAATAATTTTGACTAACTGACAATCATTTATGCTCTCAAAAATGATTTTGTAAATATCCAAATCCATGTCTTGCAATTTGTTTTATTCAATTTTTTGAATTCTTGTTTTAATTTCAGATTCTCTGGTTTTAAAGAAGTTCGATTGGTACCTGGAAGGTCAGACATTGCTTTTGTAGAGTTTGAAAATGAAGTTCATAGTGGAGCAGCTAAAGATGCTCTTCAAGGATTTAAGATAACACCTACACATGCTATGAAGATTACATTTGCCAAAAAATAAGCAATCAGCATGCTTTGTTGCCTTGTTTTTTTCTGCATAATTATTTCATTATTGTCTGTGTTATTCTTCTCTGTGGTAAAATGAATTGTGAATCAACTATTTTGTTGACGAAACAAATAAAATATCTCAACTTATCTGAAAAAAAGTAAAGTGTGGTGATGTTTGATCTTCCTTTCTTAAAAACATTGTCATTGTATATTTCATATATTTGGTAGAATAAAAGGATGAAAATAAGAATAAATAAAAGGGATAAAAATTACTGTCATGATTTTTTTTAATTTTCATATTTTGTTTATTCATGCTGACAAAAGAATGATTACATATTGAAAGAGATTGCTAAGATTCATTACAATAATTTTCAATTTGTTTTAAACTATTCTAAATAGGTTTAGAGTTTTGGACTGGACGCATGTAATTTATTCTCTATAACAATCCAAAATTATATTAGAATGACTAAAATCCAAGCCTTTATGAACTTATTGCAAATAATAAATTAACAGGTTATATTTTTCTAAGATTAGTTTTAAATGAAGCCAGGTAATTTCTATCATATAAGTTCAATATAAATTTAGATTTTCTGATTCATGGTATTTTTAAGTTTGTGTTATAAAATATCTCGCTATAATTAAATTAAATTCTTCATAAACTTAAAGATTTCCAAGCAAATTAAAAAGTTACAGTTAGTAAGTTTTTGATTTTTATCTGTTACAGTGCTTTTCGAATTAAGTGTTAGGCATAGTTCACATAAAACTACTTCACAATGTGTTTGTGCAATTTATTTATTAAATTTAAGATGTGTATCCACATTTATTTCAAATTTAGTTAATAAATAAAATGGTTTTTTGATTTTTTTAAAATTTGGTATTACTTCTTAAATGAAATTTCTACAACAGAAGACCTTTGGATATTAGCAGAAAGGTTTTAGTCAGAACTGGAAAAGCTATTGTGTTCCAAACTCTAATAAATAAATTTTATTTAGATTACAATGGAATTTTTTTTTTTTTTTAATTTATTATTACTTCTTAAATGAAATTTCTACAACAGAAGACCTTTGGATATTAGCAGAAAGGTTTTAGTCAGAACTGAAAAAGCCATTGTGTTCTAAACTTTGCAAACTTTTATTAAAATGCATTAGGCTAAAACATATTTCTTATTGTATCACTTGTATGTGTAAAGCTCCCATCAGAAGCTTTTTAGAATTCTCTACACTCACTTCTGTAGTTCAAAATTTTATAAATTATCTAAAAGAGCTTGCAAATAATTTTTCATTGAGAATAACAGTAAATATATTCAAGTTACCTTTTTTATCGTTTTCTTTCTTTTTAATGTAACACTTTTAAAATAAAAAGATTAAATTTCATTGCTTGCTGGTATGCCATGTTGTTATCATTTTTGCATTGTCTTGCTTCTTTCAATTTCTAACGAAGCTTTCATATTTGATAATTAAATCATTTCATTCAAAGAGAAATAGTCTCAGTGGATGTTAAAAGTTTTGTTTAATCACAGTAACAGAAAAAGCTGAAGATCGCCCAGACTTTTGTGACCTGGAAAAGCTCTTTAATTTTTTATTTTATTTTTAAAAACACCATTGCTCATGTTTTGCTCTGCTTTTATCAATTAAAAAGGTTTTTGCATTAATGGAAAGATTTTCTTATTGCCTAACATGTGAAAGGAAATGTAGAAGTGCAAGTGATACTTGACATAATTTAGAAAAATTGATTTATGAATATTTCTACTTATAATAATTATAGGAAAAAATATTATGAATTTTTTTATTATTTTGCAAGGCATATGGGAGGCTTAAGTTTTACATTGTAAAATTTATATAAGTGCTAAATGACTTTTATTGAATGATTTTCAAGAAATTTGGTTAAAACCTCCCTCTTTTCACAGAGGTTTGATCTACTTATTAAAATAAAATAAAGTGTAAGAAATTTTTAATTGTTCCTTATTTTTCTATACACATTTTTTATTTATATAATTTGAAAAATCAGAATATTTTGCTTTCACTTAAAAAATTAAAGCAAGGATTATACGGTATTCTGATATCCACTAGTTTTTTAAGCAAAATCTACTTATCTTTGAAAAAAAAAAACAAGAGACAGCAGTTATATTCTCTGTTTTCACCACAAATAGTTGAACAATTGGAGTAGGATCTGCAGTTCCGATTGAACTCAAGACCATTTGGACATGGGCCCTACCAACCAAGCTATCCCAGCCCTAAAAATCGAGATAGAAACTTATAAACTTCCAACCCCTATTGTTATCCTCAAGCTACAGTGGATAGTCATAGTGCATGGTGAAAGCATAGCTAGTGTCGCCATTGTTCTGCTATTCGCATTTGTAGTCCATCTTGATCTCCTATGAAAAGTTCAAATGATTGTAAATGGGAAACGTTTAAGATGCTGCAAGTTGAAAGGTAACTTAAGGGACCATTTACACTAGGTGCAAATTTTTTACATACGAATGAGAATTTGGTTAATACCTGAAACCGATGCAGTTCATTAACATCGCACTAGAGCTGCACAATGGGCTATTAGCGATGGTCTGGGAAACATCCCTAAGGATGATCCGAAGACAAGCCATCACAATTTTAATCCTCTGCAGAGGGGATGGCAACCCCGCTTCAGAAGCCCGACGACCAGCACGCGAAGTCGAGCACTTTACGGTAGAACAGTTTAACGAGGATCAATACCGCACAGCCTCGGTCCCTACGCAGACTGACCGAAGCCAATGATGCTTGACTTCGGTGATCTGCTGGGAACCGTGTCTTAACGATCAGTCTACTGAATATTTACAGATATCCTGACCTATCTGATTCTCATTCGCAGGTGTTATTTATTTATTTTTTTTTTTTTTTGCATCAAGTGTGAATAACTATTACTGGAGCTGCATACTAATGAAGGAGTTAGTACGGAAGCCGAATCATATACATGAGCATGTGCAGAGGCATGCTAATTGCAGAAGCAAGCTAATACGCATTGGGATTTATCATTCAATCGCTTTTAACGCTCTGTGAATGATTGGAGCTTGGCAAACAATAATATACTATCATTGTTGGCCATGAATTGGAGCCTACTTAAGTAGAAATCCCTCATGTATGCCTGACTCAGATACACCTGTGATGAAAAAATGTCGCATACACGAATTCGGAGATATGAACGAGAACTAGATTGGCACGGTTTTTGTGCGTAAGTTTGTTTTACCACAGGTTCACACTTGCATCTTCAAATTCGCAAACAGGAGTTTTTGCATGAAAAATGAATGTCACAAAGAAAAAAAATACGAGCATGCGCGAATTGCACTACCGAGTGATCGCTGATGCGAATTAATACAGTGAGAATGTTGGCTTTGCAAATGTATAAAGTTCACTTCTACCGGACTTATTACTGTTAGTGGCAACACAATACTTTATTTACTAACATTTCTTAACGCGACCCCCTAGTGCCGTAGATATAAGGAACCCGTAAGAGGAAGTGAAGGTCCTATCTTCTCGATGGCAACGAAAAACCGGTTTTTAGGGTTACCTTATTTTTGTGGTTTATCTTATTATTGGCGTTTTAAAAAAATTTACTGCCTTTTTTTTTTTTCGTTGAGTGTTTAGTTGTACTAGCTCTGATTTCGAATATAACAATATAATAAAATATAAAAAATGGACAATAAATTGTATTTTTACTTTTAGAGTTAATAAAACTTTTAACTCGATTTAGAAATATGTATTAACTTAGTTAATTACTTATTAATAATTAATTTGATAATTTAATTTTACAATGCTAAACTACTAACAGAGCCTTTAGTAGAGTGTACTTTAATGCAGAGCTGCCATCTAGTGATGGAATTAGTAAATCCCTACAGCAATGAAATGAAAATAGAAAGGAGTGTACAAAAAAAAAATTTAATTTTGGGAGGGATGAATTTTTTTTTTATTTCCTTGAAAAATAAGTCGTTTAAGAATTTTTTACATTTTAAAAGAAGAATTTNGGGATGAAGTATACTGGTTCAATCCTGTGTTAAAGAAAAACCAGTGCAAGAAATTTGCTAAATTTAATGAGGGCCCTTTCAGGGTGATTGAAGTCATATCTCCGGTCACTTTGAAAATCCAACATACAAAAAATTTTGGCTATACTAGGGTTGTTCATGTGGAGAATGTGGCAAAGGCGGAACAAAGATTGGAAATTTTGCGATCCAGAGATAGTGGGTTCGGTGACCAAATCAGTGGCAGTGTAGATAGGGAAATTGGGTAGGTAAAGAGTTCTGCTAATCACATTTGTAGCCCGTTTCGAAGCCTCTAAAAGGTTCAAATGATTGTAAATGGGAAACATTTGAGATGCTGCAAGTTGAATGGTAATTTAAGGGACCATTTACACTAGGGGCAAATTTTTCACATGCGAATGAGAACCTGGTTAAGGGAATATATATATACCCGAAACCGAATATTTATCGAAATCCTGACCTATCAGATTCCCATTCGCACGTGATAATTTTTTTTTTTTTTTTTGCTTTTTTGCATCAAGTGTGAATAACTCTTAATGGAGCCGCATACTGATGAAGGAGTTAGCAGTACGAGAACCGAATCATATGCATGTGCAGAAGCATGCTAATGCAAACGTATGGGGTCCTGCAGTGGACTGATCGTTAAGTCACGGTTCCCAGCAGATCACCGAAGTCAAGCATCACTGGCTGCGGTCAGTGTGCGGGTGGGTGACCACTTGGATCAGCCTGCGTAGGGACCGAGGGTGTGCGGTATTGGTCCTCGTTAAACTGTGCTACCGTAAAGTGCTCGACTTCGCGCGCAGGTCGTCGGGCTCCTGAAGCGGGGGTGCCATCCCTTCCGCAGAGGATCAAAATTGTGATGGCATGTCTTCGGATCATCCTCCGGGATGTTTCCCAGACCGTCGCCAATATCCCATTGTGCAGCTCTAGTGCGACGTAAATTAACAACAACAGCAAACGTATGGGAATTTATCATTCAATAGCTTTTTACGTGCTGTGAATGATTGGAGCCTACTTAATTAGAAATCCCTCATGCATGCCCGACTCACATACACCTGTGATGAAAAAATGTCACACATACGAATTCGGAGATATGAAAGAGAACTTGATCGGCATGTTTTTTTTGCGTAAGTTTCTTCTACCATAGGTTCACACTCGCATCTTCAGGAATGCATGAAAAAGGAATGGCACTTAAAATACACACATGCGTGAATTACACTACCACTGATGCAAATTAATACAGTGAGAATGCTGGCTTTGCAAATGTATAGAGTTAACTTCTACCGGACTTATTACTGTTACTGGCAACACAATACTTTATTTACTAACATTTCCTCTAGCGAGACCTCCTCGTTGCCTGTTGCTTAATTTTTAAAAATTTTTTTTTTAACTTTGAAGATGTTGCTTTTAAAGTAAATAATAATAAAAAAAATAATAGAATGTGTAAAACTGAGTAAAGAGATTCGATGTGTTGCAACTTCGACTTGAATAACACATATTTTGATTGTACCGATATAAGTAGTTTCATTTAATTGAACTTAGTTATAAGAATGGATTGTTCAATTTGTTCATATTGTATGAATATTCTCACCACTTTGACGTGCCTATTTGTTGTCCGCATGTGGATTGTTTACTTACGCATCCACAATAATAAACGTACTATTCCCCGAGCAAAAACTCCATCCGTTAAAACGATGGTTGTTTTAGGATCTGGTAAAAATAACTATTTTTAACTACTAATTTAATACTGTTATGCATTCTATGAGCATGCAACATGAATGTTCGCAAACAACATGAATGTTCACAATTATAAAAATTATACTATTTTTGTAACAATAACAGACCCAAACACATTGGTTGCATAACTATGCATACTGTCAATCGACAGAAAATGAAAAATAATCCTGCAGATCAACACGTTGGAACAGTTCTTCAAACGTGCAATATTTATACTTTTTTTGATGGAATTTTTAAATGAGCACAGATGCCCGACCAATAGAGCACTCTTAGTTATTGCTATTTCAAATTAATAGTACCTTTAGAAAATAGTTATAAAAATGATCACTTGAAGCCAGCGACACTTTCTAATTTACAGGAAAATAAAAAATATCTAAGGAAAATGTAAATATATAAAGATCAAAACAACCAATGAGTGCTATCAACGCTCTTTTCCTTAGTAATGATCTCTATTCTTGAAAATATTCACCTTATTGACTATATTTCGCATTAACCTCTAACAAGCTAAATAATTTAAAATACATGACTTTTTAAAATTCAATTTCTCAGCAACTATCCGACCAATTTCACTCAAAGTGAATCTAGTCATTAAAAATTACATTCTTTAAAATGATGTAAAAAAAAAAAAAAATTTAAACCCTGCTGTTAGCATATTTTTTAAACCTAAATGAAATAATAGAAAATAATTATTGTAAGTTATTTTTTGCATGAAATATTTGAATAAGGAAATTTTATAATCTGTGCAAACATATTTCAATATATGACATTCAATTGCTTAAAAATTTCTCGAGATATAGCGAAATACACAAAACGTTATATTAACATTACGAATTGAATCTTTGGACCATTCTCCTGACCAAACTATTCGTACCATATTTCTCAGATTGTGGATACCGCATATATTTTGATGTTAGGAAATCTGAATCCGTCATAAAAGAAATAAATAAAAGTATGTTTATTCAGAGAAAGTATGTTTTTGTGTCATATTTCGTATATTAACTGATTTTAAACCAAGCATATAAATTTTATAAAATTTGGTATTATTTCATTGAAATTTGTTTACATTGCATTCATTAAGACACAAAAAAGTTTTGTGTACAAAAAATTATATTTTATTTAAGAAATAAAATGGTGCTTTTAGACACCATTCACCAAATCAATAAACAAACCATTTAGTTTAGCGCTTGTTTTTTTAGGAAATTTGTTTCTTCTTTTTTTATTTACTGACTTGCAACTTTAATCCCTCATAAAAACATAATGAAAAACCTCAAAAGGAATAATTATGCATTTTCAAAAAATTTAAATTGCCGATAACCGTTTTAAGTTTTAAAAAAATTTAAATAGTTTAAAAATTTCTCAACTGAAAGTGTTTACTCCAATTAAATTACTATTAATTTTCGGGTGTCTTAAGAACCCTTGACTAAAGTAGAAAAATAAAATTAGTGAAAAGTATACGTCACAGTCTTTATAAAAAATATTTATTGAAGTGGTGCGTTTGTGCACCTTTGGCCGAAAATGGGTTAAAATATCTGAACAAATAAATTTGCATATTTGTGGCTATCCCTTTGAACCATTAGGATTTAGTCCTATAGTACATAAAAATCCTATTATTAAATCAAAAGTTGTTCAGGCTTTTTTAAATTTATTTATTTATTTTTGTAAATAAAAGATTACATTTTCTGATGAGGATGTTCTGAATCATCAGGCCTAAAAACCTAGGAAAATGCAGGGCATCCGCGCACCTGAAAAGTCATAAATTTCGGCATTGAACAAAATTTGTCATGAAATGTCATGATTTTAATTATTTTTTTAAAGAAAATCATGAAAAGTCATGGATTTAGGTCGCTGAAAAATCTAATTTTTAAAATGGAATCTAAAAATACCCCTTTCCCCATTTCATGGTGTTCTGAATATCTGAATTTGTAATAAAATCCCCACTCACAGTCATATTTTATTAAAATATAAAATGTTTTTATCATGCTCTTTAAAAGTTATGGTGTTCTTTCAAAAAATGAAAGAAAAAACATCATTTCTAGATCTTTTAAATTTCTGTGATTTCAGAATTTTTGTTATTATTTTTACTTTTTTATTTTATCAATTTAAAATTCTAGCTGAAGCAAGCCAGTCATTGGCGATTTTTTTTTAATTCTGAAATGAGAACAGAAAAATCAGGAGTATTTCTTTCCCTTCCCATGAACAAGAAAAGTATCTTTAGAATACAATTCTGCAAAAAAAATATTATTTGCTTTTGTATTTTTTTCAGCTATTCTATTGCTTCAACTCTTTATTTACTCTGTTTTTTTAAATTTAAAATCTTTAAATATGAATAGGCAAAGTATAACAGTTCTGGTTATACATATCATTTCAATTTATGATGTTATAATGCGTTTTTGAATTTCTTGTTGCCTTTTTGTTGGAAAAAATAGTAACTTCGTTAAGTCATGACAAATTCTAGGAATTAATCATGGAAAGTCATCGATTTAAAAATCTAAAATGTAGCAGATACCCTGAAAATGGACATAACATTTAAGTGAAAAATGAAAGGATAAAATTTTTTCTCTATTTTGCAATCTATGTTTTTTGTATTTTAAGAATGTAAATTAATAATCAATTTATTAATTGCTTAATACATTTTTTATTAATGAAAAATAACTGTCAGTTTAAAGAAATTGTTTTATTTATTATAATGTTTAAAATATTTCAGAGTTCTACATTCATGAAAAATAAAATTAAGATTATCAATTTTAAAACCCCTCCTAGAATGATTTTCTGAGTGTGTCACTGATTAAGACTCCTATATTATTAAGATATATAAATAACACACAACAATAACATTTTTTTATCAGGCAAAATAGATTTCAGTTGTTGGGCAAATTTTATAACTAAGATCTTATGAAAAGCTCTGGATTATAAAAATGGTTCATGGAAGGTGGGGCCACGGTAGGAAGTTCAATTAGACAAACTAGTCGAATTAGATCCCGTAAAAATGTTCCTTAAACAAAATTAGTTTCTGAAAATGATGAAAATATTATCTGTTATGATTTTAAAACGTGCTATTAAATTTTGTTATTATTTCAGTATTTTTAAAGAATTATTTGAAATATTGTTTATGTCTTAAAAATTGAAGCAGTTCAGATCACTTTCGTATTTAGATAAGTGACCAGAAAGGAAACAATTTGAACACATTTCATTTTGTGGATTGTATAGTATGATGTTAATACAGTCGAACTCGTTTATAACGAGCACAAAGGGACCGTAACATGTACTCGTTAAATCCGAGTGCTCGTAATAAACGGGTCCTTAAGGCAGGCTTGCAACCAGAAGAGGGGTGGGGGGTTGGGAGGTCAAATTATTGAGTTTACATAAAATTTAATTAATACTTACTTACTTTAATTAATTTAATTAAATACTTTTCTTAATTTAATGATAACTATCCCCCCCAACCAGCAAAAAATTTCTAGTTGCGCTACAGTCTTAAAGGAAAGAAGCAATAAACGGAAAGAAAAATAAAGGAAAAGATTCTTACCAAAACATTTATTTTTTTCATTAATCTACATATTTAAAATAGTAGTTTGTTAGCTTACTTTGAAGTTTCAGTTCGCGGTTTTTTTTTTATTTCGCGCGCATTTCTTATCATTTTGAAAAAAAGATTGCGAGACAGAAAAATATTGCTCGCTGAAACCAGGTCTTGCTCGTTAAAAGCGACTTCTGTTCCATAGACTTAACATTGATCCAACTAAGTATTCTCGTTTCCCTCGTTAAATCCGAGCTCGTTATAAACGAGTACAACTGTATTGAACTTTTTTAAATCTATAGTGATTAAAAAATTGTTAAATTTACTGTCAATTAGTCTCATATGTCTTTATTTATTAAATTTTTTTGTAGGTGGACATACATTTGAAATGTTTCAGCTTATAAAAAATATAAGTAATAAATTTAGTCCAAGAATTTATATAATTGCAAATTCTGATACATTGAGTGAATGCAAGGCAAAATCATTTGAAGAATCTTTAGATAATGTAAGTTATTTTTTTTAAACTTAAACTATAGGTTTATTACATGCACTTATTAATATTTGTATTATGTCTTGGTACATGTATTTTACTTTGCTACTTTTCATCTGTTAATTTATGTTTACTACTGATTGGTACTATTGGACTACTCTTCTTGGAAGTGCTTTTGATAAGCATATTTACTTGTATTATATTATAGTAATATTAACATGATTCTGCATGTAAGTGTGAATAGTTGATTATTATTTTTTTTTTACAAGGGGCCTAGAAATTTTAATCCTTTACTAGATTAATTAATCAAATTTATTATTGTCATGTCAATGACTAAAAACTCATATAATAAGCTGAAGTTTATGTTCCAATGTGTATGAATCCTTTTCTTGCATCATCATTTATCAGGAAATTTATGGCTGTAGGGAGTCATAAATAACTACTACAGATTCCCTGTAGTTTCAGAAAATATTTTTCCTAGTGTATTTATATTTTAATGTTATGATAAGTATACAAGGGTAATGTATTTATATTTTGATAAATTAGAATTAAGGGAATCTAATCTACCACTAAATGCAAGTAATTTAAACAGATACATGTTAGGTTATGGTTATGAAGACAAATGCTTAAGTTGAGTTCTAATTTTTTTTTCCTGATAATAAATTTGTTTTAAAAAATTCTGCTTTAATTCCCTAAAACTGATAAAAATAACTTACAACAGCCTCAGTATTCTCTGCCAATATTTGTTTGTGCATCTGCACAACTGTATGTAACGAGAAGTTTGACTGAAATTTACGCTCCCTCTTAAAGGCCTGAGCCCTAAGACTTGTAATGTGTGTCTGAGGTTATTTAACATTATACAGATGATAATATAGTCATTCCATACCTGCCAAGTCTCCTGTTTTTTAACGAAGATTCCTGTATTTTATGACTATCTCCTGTTTACCAGTATATTCTTGAGTTTCTCCGTATTTGTTGAAGAAATTTTAAAAAAAATTGGCGATAAAATATCTGCTGGTGNAGTTCAAGTAATTATAAATAATGGTTTATATAAAATCTTCTTTAGATTAAGATTTATCTACACATTTTTTACTTCGCTAAATCTAAGTGCTTATATTATTTCCAATTTTAAATTTCTCTTCGACTTGTATGATTATGCATGATGTATCAAAACTTTACTCGTAGCTTAAAAAATACAGCTAGTAAAATCTCTGTTATTTTATTTCTCCAATGTTGCCAGGTATGTCATTCTATAGTTGATATCTAAATAAAAATAATTGTCATTAAAATAGGAACAAATTGAAAATATTTCTTTATGTTTCTGAATATGAGTCCCTCACTGTGTAAGCTGAAGGTTTTTCAGTTTACTCTTATCATGTTGTTCATTTTTAAAAAAATTTACTTCTTTTCCTAATTTTTTATTTATAATAAAGAAATTGAGGTAATTATGGTTTTAGTGGCCTTGGGCAAAGTCAAATATTTTGGCACATTTCGAAATGTCATGCAACGAAACATGCTTCAATTTTGGAGAATGTGATAGAGATTACAATTTCAGGTGTAAAATATCAAAAATTTATGTATACAACATAATTAATAAAATAAATGTGTTCAATACAATGCTTTGTTCTTTCAGTTACCTGAAAACTATGTGATTGAAAGAATACCAAGAAGTAGAGAAGTTGCACAATCGTATATAACCTCTGTTTTGACAACTCTTAAGGCTTCAATTTTTTCATTCTTATTAATATGCAGACATATGCCAGATTGTGTAAGTACTTACTATCTTCATTGAATTTAATTTATATATATTATATTATATTTAATTTATATACAGGGTTATACACCTGGAGAGTCATAAATTTCGGTATTGAACAAAACTTGTCATTATTTTAACTACTTTTTAAAAAAAATCATGAAAAGTCATGAATTTAGGTTGCCGAAGAATTTTATTTCTAGAATGAGATTCCTCTGCCCCCCCCCTATGTTTTTTGTATTTNCCCCCCCCCCCCCCAATATCATGGTGTTCCGTATATCTGAATTTGTAACAAAATCCCCACTCCGAGTCATATTTTATTAAAATATAAAATGTTTTTATCATGTTCTTTAAAAATGTTTATGGTGTTCTTTCAAAAAATGAAAGAAAAAATATCATTTCTAGAGTGAAGTATGTTTTAAATTTCTGTCATTTCAGATTTATTATTTTTAATTTATTATTTTTATTTTATCAATTTAAAATTCTAGCTTAAGCAAGCTAGTCATTTGCAATTTTTTTTATTCTGAAATGAGAATAGAAAAATCAGGAGTATTTCTTTCCTTTCTGATAAACAAGAAAAGTATCTTTAGAATATAATTCTGCAGAAAAAAAGAAAAGAAAAATTATTTGCTCAGCAAATTATTTTTTCAGCTATTTATTGCTTCAACTCTTTCTTTACTCTGTTTTTTGAATTAAAAATCAATAAATATGAAGATGCAGAGTAAAACAGTTTTGGTTATACCTATAATTTCAATGAATGTTATTATAACGCTTTTTTAATTTATTATTCTGTTTTTGTCGGAGAAAATAGTAACTTTGATAAGTCATGAAAAGTTCTTTGAATTAGTCATCGGGGAAAGTCATGAATTTGAAAAGCTAAAATGTAGCAAATACCCTGTATATATGTTATAAAATAATTTGTTCATAACTTGTATGACTTTATTAATTTATATAGAGATTTGGTTTGTGTGCATAGTTAAACAGCAATGTATTCTGTTATTGGTAATGTCTTTTGTGCTATAGTTTAGAATTACATAGCCATACTTCAATTTATAGTTTCTAATGTTTTTATCCTTTAAAAAAAAATTGCTTTGTTTTCCTCTTACTGATTAGAAATTTTTTTAAAATTAATTTTATAATTCTATTTTTTTGTACTTTTTTTTTTATTAAACATTGATCCTAAACTTACTTTTATATAGATATTATAATAACCACTCTTTCTCGTAAAAATTGGTTTTGTGGCAATATCAAATACATAATTATTAGAGTAAAAAGATACCTCTCTGTTTTTCATAGAGACTCAACAGTTAAAAAATGTATCCTTTTTAAATTTCTTTTTTTAAATATTTTTTAACTGCAAAGTTCATACAATATGGAGATTTAAAATTGTATTAATATTATCATGTGAGAATTTGACCAGAAATAAATTATTCTGACTATATTTACAATCTCATTTGACAAAATGAAAAATTTTATGTTGTTTACCTTTTCGAACCATGAAGTACAATTACAGTTATGAGATTTTAATTGATTACATTTTTTGTATTCATTTAATTAAATTTTTCAAAAAATTTTTTTTTCTTGTTAAATTTCAGCTTATTTGCAATGGCCCTGGTACATGTGTTCCTTTGTGTTTGTCAGCCTTTTTACTTCATGTAAGTTTATTTAGTTATTTCCTTCTTGCTTCATGTAAGTTTATTTAGTTTGTGAATGAAAGAATGGGCTACCATAACCACACAGGACAAAAAATTAGTCACCTGTAGAGAAATCATGAAAAACATCATTTAACACTAGAACTGCGAAGTGGGTCATTTTGACTCAAAATCAAGTAATTATGATGTGAATCAAGTTTAAATTAAAATTTTTTAATCTTTTAAATTTTAACTTTATTAAACTTCAATTATTTTTTATATGATCTCCTACTAATAGAATTTTTATTCAATATAAACAGGTTATCCGCGCACCTGAAAAGTCATGAAAAATCATGAATTTCGGTATTGAACAAAATTTGTCACGAAATGTCATGATTTTTTTCTATTTTTGAAAAAAAATCATGGAAAGTCATGGATTTAGGTTTCCGAAAAATCTAATTTTCAAAATGGAATCTCCCTTCCCCCAATTTCATCCTGTTCCAAATATCTGAATTTCTAACAAAGTCACCACTCAGTCATATTTTATTAGAATATAAAATGATTTTATCATGTTCTTTAAAAATTATGGTGTTCTTTCAAAAAATGAAAGAAAAAATATCATTTCTAGAGCGAATTATCCTTTAAATTCTCTTCTGTGATTTAAGAATTTTTATTATTATTATTTTTTAAATTTTATCAATTTAAAATTCTAGTTGAAGCAAACCAGTTATTGGCAATTTTTTTTTATTCCGAAATGAACAGAAAAATCAGGAGTATTTATTTCCTTTCTGATGAACAAGAAAAGTATCTTTAGAATATAATTCTGTAGAAAAATTTTTTTTTTTTGCTTTTGTATTTTTTTCAGCTATTTCATTGTTTCAACTCTTTCCTTACTCTGTTTTTTAAGTTTAAAATCTATAAATATGAATATGAAGAGTATAATAGTTTTGGATATATCTATTTCGTATAATGTTATTACAATGCTTTTTTTAATTTATTGTTTTTGTTGGAGAAAATAACAACTTCGTTAAGTCATGGAAAATCATGAAAAGTCATGAATTTGAAAATTAAAAATGTAGCAGATACCCTGTATAAAGCTGTCATAATATTAAGTTATCAATTCTGAGGCTAATTTTTTAAAGAATCTCTGAAAACCAATTTTTAATAGCTGAATTTTCGAAAAAGACGAAAATTTAAAAAATACTATTCAACTGTTGTTCTTTTATGTTTTATAGCTCTTTTATTGTATTAAAAAAATGAAAAAAATATACTTTTAAAACCGATGTAATCTGAAGGTAAATATTAATTTTTTTAAAATCTAAAATGAAATAAATAAACAAAACTAATAATTCAACCATTTT
The DNA here is from genome assembly GCF_043381705.1 of Parasteatoda tepidariorum. Classification (NCBI taxonomy): domain Eukaryota; kingdom Metazoa; phylum Arthropoda; class Arachnida; order Araneae; family Theridiidae; genus Parasteatoda; species Parasteatoda tepidariorum. Next base: position 52,488,247 of record NC_092210.1, on the reverse strand, counting down.
CTAAAACGTATAAAAAATTTGTTTCCTTTTTAGAGTCTGGGTTTGAAACATATTAAAACAATCTATGTAGAGAGCATATGCAGAGTTTCAACATTGTCTTTAAGTGGTAAAATACTTTATCATCTCACTGATTATTTTATAGTGCAATGGCCGGACATAAGAAAGAAGTACCCTCACGCCAAATATTTTGGAAGATTGATTTAAATTTGTGGAGAACAGTGTTTATATATGTACAGTAGAACCCCAATTTCTAGACACACAGTTATTGGACCTGATCAAATTAAGACACTGATGCCCATTATAAATGTTTCAATACATCTTTTATCATAACTACTGGTATTAACTACTTATTGTTGCGTTTATAGGCCTTGTGCAATTAAGCTCTAAAAATGAAATTTGGTTGAATTACTGCTGTGAGGAAGAAAAGAGAAACTGGTGCCTTAAAAAAGACAAAAAACAAAATTTAAAAAAAAAAAATTCATTATATCATATTGCTATTTATGATAGGGAAATAAAGTATTGTCATTTTAATATTTATGTACTGACTCATTTAGAAAAGGTCTCGATTATCTGTTGATTTTGATTTTCCAACATACCCCTGGTCCCATGGGTGTCGTTTAATCGGAGTTCTACTAATTATTTTAAATTATTGTGTACATACCTAAAAAAAATTTTTAATATTTTTTTTTAATGCTTCAGCTTCCGAATTCTGTCTTTGTTGGAGTGTTTAAAACCAGTGTCTCAATAAATAATAGAAAACTGTAAGGGTCTAAAAGATTAAACATTCTTAATGTATTAATTTAAGATTCAAGTGCAACTCAGATTTTGCATTTTCTGAAAGAATTTAAGATGAATAATAATAATAATCTAATCCCAAACCCATAAATCTTAAAAAACTATTTTAAATCTGGTTGTAATGAATAAACAGCTTATAAAATAATCTATTAGGTTATTCTTACACTTCATTTACATAAGACCTGCCCTTTATTCAGGACTTTTGATGTAGAACTTCAATCCGTTAAAGTGAGAGAAAAATTATCAGTGGCAATCATCAGATGCTTGAATCTAGTACTAACTGCATGTTCATTCTTTACTCCAAAACTGATATTTTAAACCAAGGTAGTAGGGAAAAACAGATTTTCATACCTTCTGTGACTTTACAAACCTGAAAAATTGAGGATACATAGAAATCGTTCCAGAGTAAAAATCTCAATGTCAGCTCTGGATAATTCCTTCAAAGTAAACCTGGTATAATAGGCAGGTGCTGCCTTTAACTAATTAGGACTGATAGTCCTTCAATCCACCATTAGTAGGCTTCAAATGACTCACCTTTATACAGGGGCAGAAGGTCTTTCATGTGCCAGCTGATACTCATCTCAAGGACAGCTTTGGATAATTCCTACGAAGTAAACCTGGTATAATTGTCAGGCTTTAGGTGGTGCCTTTAACCATCAGGACTCATAGAGTCTTTCAATCCACCACTTGTAGGCTCGCACTTCAAATGACTCACCTTTGTACAAGGGCATAAGGTCTTTCAGACATGTGCCAACTGATACTCATTGCAAGCCTATCTGAAACATCTCTTAAACTCTGCAAGTCTTAACTAGAATGACATAAAGTCCCCATCTTGTAATCGATCATTTGAAGATTCTTAGACCTGGTTCAGCCTGTAACTAGACTATGCTAAATAAGTCCTCAATAACAATGAAGAATTTGCAGAGTTAATCTCAAGCAGGCAGCACTATCTTCAAAATTTTAAATTTTCCCGCGCCTTAAGTGCAGTCATGCAGAGATTATTGGAAAAATTAAGCATTTATCTAATAAATATTTAGTACAATTTGCAATTATTAAAAATAATAAAAGTGATACACAAAAACTTAGTTTGAAATTTGTATAGTCATACTTTAGTTTTGCCCATAAGGAGAAAAAATATACGAATATGCCTGTTGCCTTGCTGGAGGGTATCTTCTGTGCTCCAGTGTTAATACACACTAATAAAAAAAATCATAAATTCAACTTATGTTCCATGAATTTTATTTACCAATATTTAAATAATTTGATAAACAACAAACATATTGTGTATTCAGTTTAAATTGATTCGTGAAGTCTTTTCAATATGAAATATACTTGAAGTTTACTGTTATTTGAACATGTATACTTTCCTGTGCAATAAATAAATCTACTTTTTCTTAACAGAAATACATTTATGTAATTAACAAAAATCATGATTGTGTAGCTAAATTGATTGATGCATTCAATTAATGTTTCTATCAAAGTAGATTTGTTCTTCTTTGGTAGTTCATGTGGAAAAATAAATACTTTATGAATGGTAGATTAATAGCTAATTTCCATTATGTGGTTTACTTCTGTAACCTTCTGGATTGAGAGTTTGCCATCTCCAATAATCTTCACCTAAAAATGACAAAATGCAGTGATATAGGTATGCAAATTAGAAAAGAAAGCATGTACAATTTTATTCAATAATCAGATTTTTATGTAATAAATGCAATCTTAATAGTTAAAAAGATGCCTCTTAAATGTTATTTTTATGTTATTTTAGTTTGAAAATCAGACCCCAGTGTATACTCTCCGAATAGTATATATTTTTTTAGCCACAAAATATTTAAGGTTCAGTCTGTAATACCAATATAGTCTTAAAAAATTTGAGCCCCTTAATGCATTTAAAAAAATCTTTTCTCAAAATCTTTAAAACTAATTATTCAGAATAAACTATTTTGATCACAGTTATCCAACTTATTTTTTACATATGATATAAATTTTATTTTTTTATTATTCAATTTATAATCAAACAAATTTTTTTTACATGCATTGAATACAGAATTGGAAATTTTAAAAAAAATATATCTAATTAATAAAATATATATTGTTTTTGTAATTATTGATAGATATTTTTTGACACATATCATATTTATTTAATGAGTATTCAAATTTTAAGGTTGAAAAGTAGTTTAACATTTTTACATGATGTAAAACTTTTTATAACTGATCATTCAACAAAAAAAAATTCCAATCATTGTTAAATTAAGTAATAGAAAATAATGAATTACTATTTTGCATTAAAACTACTTTGTCAACAACAATCATAAGTTAGTTCAAGAGATAAAATAAAAAAAGTGAAGAAAAAAAAGCTAAGACCTTTTTCTGGCTAAACTATTAGTGCCATAGATTGTGCTTTCCCTTTCAATGGCTATTATTTTGTGACTGTTATATAGAGTTTGAGATTACATTTTTATATGTTAACTTCTAATCATAAAAACATGTAATTCAGTTATTTTATTTATTTATTCTAGCTAGAATAAGTTTTACCTTAAGTTGGAATAATGTTTATAAATGGCTTTAAGCATTTTTTAAAAAAAAATTAATGACATCATTCCTGACACTGAATTGCTCATTATTGATGTAAATCCAAAAATATTAAAAAAAATGTAGAGTTTTATACAAGCTTTAAAACCCTTGTTTTGCAATTATTAACTTATATCTAATATAATTATTGTTTTACTTTGATTTATACTTACACATTTCTTTCAATCCATATTCTGCTTTCCAACCCAATTCTTTTTCTGCCAAACCATTATCACCCCAAATTGCTGGTATATCTCCTCTTCTTCTATCAGCTAACCGAAAAGGCACCTGTTTAAAAATATACCACTTTTATTTTGATGTATTAGTTAATTTTATTGTAGTTGTTAATGATAAATGATTATCTTAAAGTAATAAAGTCTATTTAAGTTAGGTATTAGATCAAGTGAATCCAAATTTTCTTATTTTTTTTTTATTTTTTTTAAGCCAAACATTCTCTATTATGAATTTTTAAAAATGTATAGTATTTAGATTTTGATTTTTTAAAATTATTTATATATTTTTTTAAAAGTTATGTTATTGTATTTATAGTTATAATGTTATTTATAATTGTACAAAAAAAAGTCTCGATTTTTAAGCACTATACCTATTAAGTAGATTGAAATAAAATATGAATTATGAGAAAATCTTTTATATAGATTAAAAGAAAATTTTACTTAAAGTTATATGTTGCATTTTGATAAAACAGGTGTTTAAATTTAAATTGCTATAAGGAATTTGAGAATATAAAAATTTTTAATCTTTAATAAAAAAATAATAATTAAGGAAACAGTGGAAAACCTAAATTTACTACAGGTAATGCAATGAATGTGAACAATTTTCTAATTTAATTTAAACTATGATAAAAATAGATGGCTTTTGAATGTTTGGATTTTTTTATACTTTATTATTATTATTATTGAACTTCTCATTTGTGTTGTGAGAAATACAAAGTAAATAATAACAGGCTGATACGTTTTTAAAAATAAATATATAAAACACAAGTATTTTAAATGTTTCTAATTATTTTATACGTTGAAGAAGAAATAGAGACCCTTGCTATTGTTCAGTAATATTTAATTCCCTTAAAAATATTCAAAATATGAGCTATTTTCCGGTAAATAGGTATAAGGTGATAGCTATTAACTTTTGTTAATATGAAATGGAGTGATCTTAAAGCTACATTGAGTAAACTGTGAAAATTCAATTTTTTCTTTGTGTGATTGTGAATATTTAGGCTGGATCAGAACTTTAAAACTCAAATTTCAAAAGATTAAACATTGTAAATCTTTGTGACACAGCTATACATAACACACATGAATTATAACTGTTAAACAGTTCAAACATTTGAACAATTTTTTTTTTTAAAAAGATATTAATTTCAGTTTAATGACTTACTTTCTTTCCACTAACTTTTTCAAAACATTCCACCAATTGAGCGACTGTTACACCTTGCCCTGTGCCCAAATTGTAAACCTAAAATAGTGACACTTTAATAATAAGCAATTAATTCTTTCAGTATTCAAAACTATGATATTATACAGTTCTAAATTTATGTTTTATTAAAATGTTGAAAAAAAATGTTAATTCAAATTACAATTAGATTTGGAAACGAAGTTTAAACAATAATCTTTGTCTCACTACCATGTAAACAAGCTAACATTGGTAAAACTGCAATTGTAAATTGTGCACAATTTCTAAACTATTAATTTGATAAACTTGTAAAAGTAAAATGAAAAAATATATTCTGAAATCCTTGAAATATCTGATTTCATATTAACTTATGTGTGTAAAATTACATTTCTCTGCGTATGTATGGGGAAAGTCACCACTACTCCAATGCACAAATACAATAATTTAAAAGCTGTTTCAACAGGAATTAAACTAATAATTGGAACTTATTTTTCATTAGCTTTTTTCTGATAACTTTTCAAAAGAATTCCTATTCTACAAAAGAATTTCTATTCTGCTATAAATATTTGTATTTAAAAACATTCTATAATTATTGAATGTAAATATGTATATTTTTTTAAAATAATTTTAATTCAAATGTATACAAAGGTTTTTAGGACTTACAAATGATAGGGTAAAAGCATCCTTAATGCTTTCATTTGTGAACATGGTGCGTAGGGTTTTTAGAAAGTGCTTGAAGGTGCTTATTTTCGATTTTCGTATTTTAAAAGCCCTTAAAGGTGCTTTTTTCATTGAGTGTTTTTTAAAAGTGCTTAATTTTCCCTTTTCGAAAATGATATTTTTTCTTTACCATGTTGATTTTCGCCACATATTATGCAAAAGCGTGCTTTTCATATTGTTCTATTCAACGTTTTCACAATTCATTCAACCACGATCTATTTCGGCGTACCGTTGGTCCATAGCGTAGAAAAGCGCAAATCATTTTACATGTATGATGATATAAATGGGAGTCTGCATTTGCGTCTTCTGAGCTGTGTTCGGAGGGATCATTGCACTCTCATGTGCAACTCTGTTGCATTTTGCAAGATATTCTCAATTTCAGGCTTCATTTTCTACCCTTCAATGAAAAATCTCTCAAGCATTTTAGATGGTTAATATAATAAAAAAAAAGTTCTTTGTCAAAAACTAGTTATTTATCATAATCACTTAAAGTGTTTGAAAATTATTTTGCATTTGTATGATGAAATAATTGGGATTTATTTTGTATTATTGGGAGTCTGCATTTGCGTCTCCTGAGCTGTGTTCGGAGGGTTCATTGTACTCTCATGTGCAACTCTGTTGCATTTTGCAAGATAATCTCAATTTCAGGCTTCATTTTCTAACCTCAACGAAAACTCTCTCAAGCATTTTAAATGGTTAATATAATTTTAAAAAAAAAGGTTCTTTGTCAAAAACTAGTTATTTATCATGATCACTTAAAGTGTTAGAAAATTATTTTGCATTTTGTTAATGTATATAGGGTTAAAAATATTTTTCGAGTGCTTAAAAAGTACTTAAAAGGTGCTTATTTTTTGGTGAAAGATTTGGTTGTGCACACTGATGAACTAAACATATGAATTGGGAAAAAAATAACAAGTTTCCGATTTAAAAAATTGCAAAGGAGAATACTTCAAGCACTTCAGCAAGCGTTTCCTGTGTTGTATTCTTATACAATATATTTTTTGAGCAATATCATTAAAATAATTTATGTCGTGAAATGTTATGCTTATAATAAAAAATAAACAGTAATAGTTTATTTTACTGAAAAAAAATTAAAAAAATTTTAATAATTATATGTGAGTTAAACAAACAGCATTTTTTTTTCTTTAGGAAAAATAAAGTAAATAAAGATTTAAATAACTTAAGTTATTTCATTAATTTTCTGGTCATAAAATGCAGGTTGAAAGCAAAAATTTTATTTTACATTTATTTAACATTAAAAAAACATTGCAGAGAATGAATAAAAAGAAATATCATTCACAAATGTAGAAATTTACAAACTGCAACTGAGTTAAAATAAACTAATGTTTTTTTTGCATTTCAATCATTGTTTTGTGTAAAATGTGTCTGAATAGTTGCATTCAAACTCTTTAATACTAGGAGGCTCCGCCCCCTGCTCGCTAACGCTCCCCAACCCCCGAGAATTACAACGCAATCCTATGTGGTTCACGCCGTAAACCATGGCTCGCTGCGCTCGCTCGCCAATGAACACAATGTTCTAGCACAAAGACATAGTATATTATCATCAAAGACATAGTATTGTACTTATGTAGAAAAATTCTATCAATGTTCTTATTGGCTTTTAAAAAAGTATATTAGCTATTTAGATTGTACATGGTGAAAAAATCAACACATTAGCTAAATGAAAAACATATTAGCAAAATAAATTATCAAATATTGCAGTTGCTCACCTAAATTCAACTAAAAGTGTATAATAAATTAGTTAATGCTAGTAATTCTGAAAGTTTTAGAAAAAAAATTTATTATTTAAAGATATAAACTTTAAACCCTAACTTTTCCTTGTGAGATAATAACCCTCAAAAAGTCTTTCATTTTCAAGAACACAAAAATTTGTTTTATCACCAAATAAAATATTTTTCGGTGATCAGCATTATTGAAATCAATTTCTATATTAATTAACATTTGTGATAAAGTACATAACATTTTAGAACAAAATAAGGATGTTTTACATTCAATAAATTAAAATGCATAGCTGTTAGCATTACCCGAGAATGCTGCATTTCTAATCGGGGAGTTTTGATTTTGGCAGTTCCCCTTGCCTACTGCCAATAAAAGTTTCAATTAAATTTTTTCCAAAAAACTTTTTTTTCTGTAAAGCTCTAAGAAATTAACACTAAGCATTTAGAATTTCTTTGAAAACTCAATTATAGTTTTGGCATCATGGAGCAATTACTGAAAGGCTGTCAAATGACTTAACTCTTGACAGGCCAACATAAAGTTGTCCATGACTAAAAACTTGTTTAGTCAATACTAAACTGATTTTCTCAAAAGTCTGACCTTGTGACTTATTTATGGTCATGGAGAAGGCCAGCCTAATAGGAAATTGTTTTCTCTTAAAAGAAAACGGCAGAGGGGATTAGAGGTATTCTCGGAATGAAAAATGTACCTGCTTCATCATCATCAATTAGTTTAGTTTCAGTTAAATTACGCTGCAAGTTTGTAACAATTAATCTAGTGCCATTACAGAGTCCTTTAGATGGTATTAAATTTTATTATCATGTTTTTAGGGCATGAATCTGAATTGAACAACCTGACAATGNTTTTTAAATAACTTATGCAAAATTGCAAAGCCAATTTTCAATCATTCAACTGTCTTATGCAAAAAATATTCTTCAAAAAATTTGGATATAGTGAACCATCGGTTATAGTGGACACATTACTGAGTCCGCAGACGGTTCACTATAGCGGGGTTCGACTGTATAACTTGATATGCAATCAAAAATAATAAATTATTCAACTAATTTATACCTTGTATCTGGAATTTTTTTCAAGCTTCTTCAGAGCAGCTACATGCCCTGTTGCTAGATCCATCACATGTATAAAATCTCTAACTCCTGCAAGAATTAACAATTTTGCATTTCCTTAAATGATTATTTGTATTCACTCTCTACCTGGGTTGTCTATTAGGTTAAAACACTTTATTTTACACATAAAATCCAAAATATTGGAAAAATCTTTGTGTCTGAAAAATCTTATTTTTTTATATAATAACAGTGTCTAACAAGTAGTTGTTTTCTACTTTTAACAACAGATGGCTCTAAAAAATTTACAAATTCTAACATTTTTTGCTTTTCTAATATAAACAATAAAAGATAAGTTTTTTTTTTCAATTTTCGAGAATGTTCTCAATATTTGGTTTTGAATAGCAAATAGTAAAATAAGGAATCACTTGGGTGTTGCTAAGACTGCAAAGCTTGTAACCATGTTCAAAGCTTTAAATATTTTTTTTTAATTTTCTTAAAACAAATTTGATTAAGAATAAGGTTTTTAAAAATAAAAATTAAGAGTATGTATGAAAAAATATTGTAGTGAACAATTCCAACCCTGCTTAGTGCAAAATTACTAAATACACTCATTTTTTGGATTATCCAGGTATACTAAATTTGCTCATTATTAATTAAAAAGAATTATGTTAACTGCAATTATTGGTTCATTCTAATGAGAATGTCTTGAATTTGTTTCTAAAAAATGTCAGTGATTCCGCATATGCAGTATTTTATTTTATTTTATAACAGCCGACCCAATCTTATGGGTTTACAACTACTAATGTTCAACTCCGTAGCCTTGTAATTTTGAACCCAATTCAGAAGACAAGGGAATTCCTGGATCGAGTTGGGAGAAGTTTGCCTTCGTGGAGGATTTTTTGATGGAGCTAACCGCATTTGCGCTACATGGAAAGGAAAACCACGAGAACCTCCCACGGTTAGCCTGACGGCAAGGGGACTCTAACCCATGATCCGTCAACCACTGAGGATATTTCACGTCAGCACTGTGGTCGATGCAAGCCGGATGCAGAATTCGTATCGACTGGGATTCGAACCCGGTTCGCCTCATTGGAAGGCGAACGCTCTATCCCCTGAGCCATCGCGGCTCGAAAAATCATAGGGAGTTGACACATCCTAAAATTCTAAATCGAGAAAAATAAAATGGCTCGCCTGCAGATTTATGTTGGCAAAAGTAACCAAACCTTAAGATAAAAGTAATAAATTTAATTGTTTATGCAGGGTATTCCCATATTGACTATCCTAAATTATAATCCTAACTATCCTATCCATATTTTAATAATATTTTTTTAAAAAAAACGAAGTCGAGAAAATATTCGCATTGAAAATCACAAATTATTAAGTGCCAAAAAGCTTACAAATTTGAAAACTCCATGCATTTGTAATTTATTCATCATTAAATTTGAATAAATAAGAACAATTGGCCTGTATGTATGAATTAAATCTTTTATTTGCTCTAACTGATCTCAATAGTGATTGGTCAAAGTTTAAAATTGCTTTTTATTTCATTTTTCAAAAAGATTTAAAAAAAATATAGGTTTAGAGTGGTAAATACGGAACCCTCTGTATTTACCTGTACCATCCACTGTATCATAATCACTTCCATAAATTACAAGTTCATCCTTTTTTCCAGTCGCCACTTGACCAATAAATGGCATGAGATTTGTAAAAGGACGTGTAGGGTCTTCTCCCACCAGACCACTGGGGTGTGCACCAACTGGATTAAAATATCTCAGCGAAATAATATTCCACTGCTGTAAATGTTTGAAAAAAATTCTTTAGAAAAATTTATAATAATAATAAAATAAAAAAACTTTATGTGTAGAGAAATATATGAGATTTTAACTTTTTCTGCCCGGCATATATCTTCTAACATTTGCTCTACGGCATATTTTGTTCTCCCGTAGACGTTTGTGACGTTTCCTGTGGGATGAGCTTCGTCGATTGGCAGATACTGAGGATTTCCGTAAACTACGCAAGAGCTACTGAAAACCATGTTATAAACTCCGTATTCCTTCATTACCTGAAAAGCAGATTTTAATCAACAGTTTGATTATAGTTATAAACGGTCACAAAAATATAACATTAAAGTTAGGATTTCCATAAACTACACAAGAGCTACTTAAAGCCATGTTATGAACTCCGTATTCCTTCATTACCTGAAAAGCAGATTTTAATCAACAGTTTGATTATACTTATAAACGGTCACAAAGATATAACATTTAAGAAGGAAAAAAAACTTCTTTCTTTTCCACTGAAAGTGAAATTTTGTGTCGGATTATGAGACCAGATATGCGCCGTCCATTGATGATGTCATGCTTAGATTGTGTCATGTGATATCCGGCATATCATTATTTCTTATTGTGTTTTGGCAACAACAAGTAAGTAAACTCTCAGTTTTTGAATCGAAGTCAAGTTCGTCTGTGGATGTATGAATGGGTCCACCTTATAAACAGGTGTGACGTATGATGTAGCAGAAATCGAATTCTTGGCCATAGATGGCGCCACTGGAAAACAAGAATCGCACACTCTGCCTTAAATTTGCTCGGTTTCACCAAGCAGGCTTGCTCGTGTGGCAAGTGGCATTAGAACCAACCAACCAACAAATGACCTTACAGAGAAGGTAACAAGAAGTGTGACATCTCAAAATTATGGATAAAATAAAAATATTTAAAATCAGCAGATTAAATATTTTTATATTATTTGGATTAGTACTCATTTAATTATTATTGCCATTTTTGTGAATGTAAATTAAAAAACGTAAGGTTTAAAAATAAATTTTTATTTTGATCTATTACATGTGTTTTATTTCTAAACTGCTTGTATATGTTCAGAGCCGTTTTTCGGGGTCCTGGGCCTGTCGCTATTTGGGAGCCCTTTATTATTAATTTTAGTATAAAAAAAGTTTAATTTTGAATTATTTTTTAAAATTTATTTTATTTTAAGGTTGAAAAACAAATACACTATTATAAAAGCGTTAATACATTATTAGTATTGAAAGTTTAATGTAACAGTACTTTTCATGCTTTTTGAGAGGCGAAGTCTTCTGTCACATCAATAAAATTAATTTGCTGCCAGACATCATATTCAATGCTCATGGTTTACAAATGATTCCATCTTTTTTAAATCAACGAGAAAAAAAGAAGAAAACATAAAGGGATAATAGCTCAATGCCCTTAAACTTTTTATTTACCAAGCACTGTTCAAGCACTTCGTTGACACATTGGAAATGGAAATTAAAAAACTAATTGTACTACTGAACTTCAAATTATCTTTTTCGGTTAAAAATAGAGAGAAAGAGAAGCTAAATGATTTTAAAATTTTCGTGGGAAATCCCAAAAGTGTTTTCTTTTTTCCTAAAATAACATAAATAAAAATTCCTGAAATAAAATAAGAAAAAATACAAATGATACTAAGTGAGATCATTGATGCTGAAAGGGTTAAAACACTATCGAGTTGCTTAGTCGGTAAAATTTATAGAAATAATTCTTTCACATTTCTTTTCTCTAACTTCTCTTATTTTTAAACTACTGATATTCCTTTAATTTACAGTCTAAAATTTCTTTTAATCATCGATTAAAAACATAGAAATATTGGATATGTAAAAAGTGGGATCGAACCCCAGTTCCTCACAATGATAGTTCAGTGCCTTAACCACTAGAGCCCCGATTATCTGTGCTAAGGTCTACGCGGATAATAAAAATCGTGCACAATCTAAAAACTCAAAAAACAAGGTCGAAACACGAAAAGTAATTTTCAAATGTGCATGTGTATTTTTTTAAACCTGCACCAGAAATCTTTGTTCTACGTCTAAATCGCTAAAACAACGAATGGTAAAAAAACAATTAGTACATAAATATTTCTTTAAAGTGTTCATACATAGATGTTTGGTGGCTGAGTAGTAGCGCTCTCGTGCCACGGGTCCTGGGTTCGATCGTCGGGCCGGGCAAGGTCGACTCTTCATCCCTTCAGTAGGTCGATGAAATGAGTCCCGTTTGGTTGACCACCCAACCCATCCGGAACATCTGCTCCTGCACCCCAGAGCCCAAGGTCAAGAAAATTAAAATGGGCACAATATGCCTTGGCCCTCTATGAGCTGTCGTGCCCCTGAGTTTAGTTTAATTCATACATAATCTTATTCAGTTACACTTAAAAAAAAAAAAAACAATCATGGATCACGTTAAATAGAATTTTCGATCTCTTTGCGGATAATCAAGAAACGAGCGATCTGATCTCGGTCCTGAAGGAATTAGAGAGACAAAAAGTTATTGTTATAATAGCCTCAATAGAATTTTCGATCTCTCTGCGGATAATCAAGATACAAGCGATCTGATCCCGGTCCTGAAGGAGTTAGAGAGACAAAAAGTTATTGTTATAATAGCCTCAATAGAATTTTCGATCTCTCTGCGGATAATCAAGATACAAGCGATCTGATCCCGGTCCTGAAGGAATTAGCGAAACAAAAAAGTAATTGTAATAATAGCCTCAATAGAATTTTCGATCTCTTTGCGGATAATCAAGATACAAGCGATCTGATCCCGGTCCTGAAGGAGTTAGAGAAACAAAAAGTTATTGTTATAATAGCCTCTAAAATAATACTTACAAAAAATATTTACCAACAGGAACATTTTAGTTTGCGAATTAACTAAAAAAGATATGTCTAAAATTGATTAGTTTTAGCTGGTAATTGATTCCGATTTGAATTGCGTCAAAAAGAAGAAGAAAAAAAAAAGCTATGTGTTTCTGGTGATTATGTGATATTGTTAAGGAATACGACCCAATAAATTTTTATCACGGGCTTTATGTTATGGTTTAAAAGTGCTGCATAAAAATTAATGTAATACTTTCTTTAATAATAAAAGAATAAACTTAGTAATTAACATGGTAAGTACAATAAGAATGTTACCTCTAAAAGATATATTGTGCTGACAACATTATTCTTGTAATAGAACAATGGCTTTTGCATCGATTCACCAACTGCCTTCACAGCAGCAAAATGTATGACGAAATCAATTTTGTGCTGGAAAAAAAAAGAGAGAACTTTTAAGACACTGTAAAGTACACGAAAAGTTCAATGGGATACTTGCAACCAACGTCACGCGTTGGTAAGCCAATCAGGTTCGACAAACAAGCTTGACGTCGCCATCACGTATTATATCTGATCCAAAAATTGACTAGTTGAATCTGATCGAATAATAAACCTAAGTCTAAAGCTATAACGTCAGTGGCGGATCCAGCGGGGGGTTATGACCCCCCCCCCAGATTGAAGGAAAAAATAAAAATAATAATTTTTTTAATAGTTTACAAAAGAAATAAAATATTTTAAAAATTATTTAAGAGGGCATATACACCTAGGTAGGTCGGAAAAATCGATTTTTTTGTCCATCTAATTATGTTCTTCACTGTTTAAAGAATCATAATCCAAAAGATTAAAACGAAATTCGTCATAATTTCATTGTAAACATTAGCAGGACTTGAAGTGCCCAACGATCTTTCCAAGATTATTAATGCCTGTGACATCGATTTCTATCCATCAATCAATATGTTGTTGAGAATTTTAATAACTCTGCCAGTTAGTGCAGCAACAGTCAAAATAAAGAAATACTCAAAATAAAGAACGATTAAATGGACTCGCATTATTAAACATTCATCGAGAAATTGATTTGGATGTTGAAAAAGTCATTGACAGATTTGCCAAAATTTCTAAAAAACGCATTACACTTATTATTTAAAGATTTTGAATTATTTATGTATTGTCCTCATTATGAAAAAAATAAATGAGAAGACTAGCATTAAAAATCCTAGTTTTTTTTTTTTAATATTAAAAAAAAAAAAAAAATTTATGAAACAAAAATTAATTGTAGGGGGGGATCTGAGTCTATGACCCCCCAGGAAAAATTTCTGGATCCGCACCTGTATACTGTTAACACGCCATGCACAACACGTGATTAGATACAACTATGGGATTTGTTGCAAGTATCCAATTGTAAGTAGTACAAGAAAGCAATAAAAAGTAGTAAAATTAGGTCCTTCGTTTTTCAATAATTCCATTAATTTGAAAATTATTAACCTAGGTACGGTGGGTTTAGTACTATGATGTTAATATTAAAAGCAAGTTAATAACATACGTAAGATTTAATTAAAAAAAACGTGTTCAAACTAAGGAAGTGTGTTTAAATTTGTATTAAGAAAAAATTATTATTATTCTAGTTCATCAATTTTTATGAAAGAATTGCAAACTGATGCATGTATTTAAAGATAATAGTTTTGAAATTAGATTTTAGTTCATTAGATACTTGAACATCTTACATTTTTTTTTGGCTATTTTTTCAAGTTTTCAGGAAGGTTCAAGTTTTTATGAAGTTTTGGTAAATTAAAATTTTATCTTGTAATTTTAAACGTATTAAACTGCCTTTGTTCTACATTTTTTACTATTANAAGTAGTAAAATTAGGTTCTTCATTTTTCAATAATTCCATTAATTTGAAAATTATTAACCTAGGTACGGTGGGTTTAATACTATGATGTTAATATTAAAAGCGAGTTAATAACATACGTAAGATTTAATTAAAAAAACGTATTCAAACTAAGGAAGTGTGTTTAAATTTGTATTAAGAAAAAATTATTATTATTCTAGTTCATCAATTTTTATGAAAGAATTGCAAACTGATGCATGTTATTTAAAGAGAATAGTTTTGAAATTAGAATTTAGTTCATTAGATACTTGAACATCTTACATTTTATTGGCTATTTTTCAAGTTTTCAGGTAAGTTCAAGTTTTTATGAAGTTTTGGTAAATTAAAATTTCATCTTGTAATTTTAAACTTATTAAATTGCCTTTGTTCTACATTTTTTACTATTATTCTTTTGAATAGGTACTAACATGAAAAATTTTCCTATTCTATCTGGCAAGTAGGGTTAATGTTACCCCATTTAAACCCTTAAGTTTTTATTTTATAACCGTCGTAGAACAGTCGACCCAATTGTGGGTTAACTACTACTAATGTTTAATTCCGTAGCCTTGTAATTTTGAAGATAATCCAGAAGACAAGGGAACTCCTGGATCAATTTTCGGGAGAAATTTGCCTTCGTGGAGGACTTTTTTGATGGAACTAACCCACATTTGCGTTACATGGAGGGGAACAACTTCTACGGTTAGTCTGATGGTAAGGGAACTCTAACTAGTAATCCGTCTACCACTAAGGATATTTTACGTCAGCACTGTGGTCAGTGCGCGCCGGTTGCGGAATTCGTATCGATCAGCTATTGCTGGGATTCGAACCGAGTCCACCTCACTCGGAGGCGAACGCTCTATTCCCTGAGCCATAGTAAGTTCCTTGGATTCAAAAGGTTTTTGTACTTAAAATAGGAATCCAAAACCGCTTTATTTGTGCCGGAAACTAAAAACCTTTTGACAACTAAAACGTTGAACATGAACGGTGTTCCAAGAATACCAAATGTATGAAATCCAAACTTTGTGGTGTACGTTACCTGAGAAAATATGGAGGATAGTCTTGCTTTGTCCATCAGGTCACATTCATAAAATGTTATTTTCTCTCCAGTTATTTGTTCTGCTCTTTGAAGACTTGGAGCCTCTCCTTTTTGACCTTAAAAAGAAAAATAAGTTTCTCAAATTAATTGAATAAAGGAGAAATTGGAATTTATATTTCCCCTTCAATCAGAAAAGGGATTCTGCAGTCCTCACGTGAACTTATGGAGAATTATATGTGCGCAAATTTTTTAATTTTGGAATATTTCTTGTTTCGTTTTATTAATTCAAATGTGTCCTATTGCACCTAGGGATCAAACTTTTAATTTTAAGTTTCTAAGCGATTTTAAAACTTTCAAAATGTTTTATAAATACTTAGAAGCATTCCCGCAACAGTCCATTGTGAGCAAGGAGCTGGAGTGCTCCAAAGTTGTGTTTTTCCTGGAGCTGGAGCTCAAAATTATCTTCTTTTTTTTTCTTCTTTCTGCTTGTGCTTTTAATTTTTGTGCTTTTAATTTCAGGATGATTCTGTTAATTCGTTTCAAGAATAAGTATTTTATTTTTAAAATTTGGTTATGCGGTATTTATTTTCATCATAATATCAAATAATTATGACATACTAATCATAGTATTATCTAAAATTCATTGTCAGTTAAAATACTATTAAAGTCGAAAAAACCAATTTCAGAATTACAATACATTTGTAATGATTTAGGATTAAATATGAAGGATTCATTAGATTCAATTCTTTTCTTAAGATTGAACCAATAAAACTGTGAATTAAATTAAATTTGTATTTACAATGAGTTGATGATTATGTTATTGCTTTTTTAACGCGCCTTTTTACATTAAAAATTTCAAATTAAAATCAGAAACTCAAAAGCATGCATTATTACTATTTGCCAGCTGAGCTGGAGCAACAAAATTCTTTCCTGACCAGGGATTTCATGGAGGTGATCACCATTGCGCACAGAACGCCTTTACTTTCAAGACAAATTGGTACCCTTTAATCTGGAGTTGAGTGAGCTGCACGTAGCCTCCTGAGATCATACCCCAGCTCTTCACTGTAATAGCTCAGGGCTTGAACCAATGAACTACTAATTTATCGATTCCTACAAGGCTAAAATTTGATACTACCTTCTAAAAAAAAAACTGAGAACTTTTAAAAATACTTATAACCTTAAAATTTTATAACTCATTTTGATAAATGAAATAAAAAGCATTTATTAATTTCATAATAAACAAAGAAATTGCGGTCATATAATTCTCCTTATTCGGAAGCAAGTGTGGATTTTATCATTTAAATCATGTGTATGGGCTGAGATGCTAGGAAAACTTCACATTTACTTTTTTATGGTAACACCCACTTAAATATGTTAAAATTAGTTTCCGAATTTTATATACCTCAAAGATAAAAAAAAAGAGCAATCTTTTTTTTGCTTTGAGGCAATCTGAATAATTAGTGATCAACTTTCTGCTTTATTCGCAACTGACATGCAAATCTTAAATACATTTGTCTATTAGTATTCACTATTAAGTTATGAAACCAGACTCAAAAATTTTGTATTAATTTTATTTTTATTGTTATTTTAAAGCGTTGTTTGATTAGTTTTATCTTTAAGACTTAAACAGTGAATTTAAAAATAAAAAAAAAAAATTAGCATTTTTGTAGATAATTGTAAAGCATAATTATCAAAAAACTCAGACAATTTCATGCAAAGACAATTATTTTTAATTATTAGTTATTACCTTTTGTTGTTTAGTTTAAAAATTGGTTGCAATTAAAGGAAACTTCGATATATTAAATATAAAAATTTTCACACCATCTGCGCTTGTTAAATTTTAAAGTTTGGCAGAAAAAAAAAATAAAAATGAATTGAATAGCTCCCCAGAAATAATGCAAAAATACAGTTTTTTTATTTTAAAAAATTACTAATCTTTAAATTTTTATTACTTAGAAGCTATTTAAGATAAATATTTCAAATTTTATCATTTAAAATAATGAAATATAATGCTATGTAAAAATGATATAACGATATAAGTTTCGATATCATGACATCGATATACATTTTATCATATTTTCTTTCTTCTTTAACATAGTTTTTCTTTTCTTTCATGAAGTGCGGCTTAGAACGAAAATAGCAATTCGTTCAAATTTTATCATTTAAAATAACGAAATATAACGCTATGTGAAAATGATATAAGTTCCGATATCATGACATCGATATACATTTTATCATATTTTTTTTTCTTTAACATAGTTTTTTTTCTTTCATGAAGAGCGGCTTAGAACGAAAATAGCAATTCGTTTAAATTTTATCATTTAAAATAACGATATAAGTTCCGATATCATGACATCGATATACATTTTATCATATTTTTCTTCTTTAACATAGTTTTTCTTTTTTTCATGAAGTGCGGCTTAGAACGAAAATAGCTATTCGTAATATTTCACGTAGTTTACGAAATGCGAATATCTTCAAGGCAAAACACCATTGTCTTAAGTGGCATCTTTCGTTCAAGGTTATAAAAGAAGAAAAAAAACTCACCTAAGACGGCATTGACAAAATTGTCAATGACTATGACTTCATATCCAGCTTGCAGCAATTCTATGACTGTGTGACTGCCAATAAATCCTGCACCGCCAGTCACGAATACACTTTTCTTGGAATTCATATCTGTAGGGAACAATCATCATCAATACAAACAACAATAATGAATCTTAATCGATACCTTCATAAATATATGTTAGCTTTTATATTTACACTGCTATATAGTGATTTAGATTGCACAAATATACGTTAATTGTTTCCCTGAAAAATATTTTGGAAGTTGAATGATCTAATAGCTATTTTTAGCTGGGTAATTAATACTTTTCTCTTTTTTTTTTGCAAGGATAATGGCAACAGGTTTTCTGAGAAAAAACAGAAAGTATATATCATCTCTCATGTGTCCTTTTTGAGCTTTACTGAACTTCGTTGTTCATTTACGTCGCATTAGAACTGCACAATGGGCTATTGGCGACGGTCTGGGAAACATCCCTAAGGATGATCCGAAGACATGCCACCACAATTTTGATCCTCTACATCAGTGTCTCGTAAAACTTATGACTTTTGTGTACCCTTTCTAAATTTTTCGTAACGCTGTGTACCACTAATAAAAAAATGAATATATTTTTTACAATAAAAAAATTGCACAAAAGTTAAAAATCACAATAGGCTGTTGACACCACTCATTATTAACTGTTAACACTGCAAAAAAAAAAAAGCCAATAGAAGAATACGTAATCGTAATAAATTTTCATGGCTAGCTTTGTTTTTAAATGAAAATTTTTGAAATGATCGTTTGTTTAAAAATATGTCGCATAAGAACGCGTACCCCTGGGGGTACGCGTACCACACTTTGGGAAACACTGCTCTACTTGGAGGATGGCACCCTCACTTCGGTAGCCCAATGACCTGCGCGCGAAGACCAGCTCTTTACAGTAGAACAGTTTAACGAGGACCCATACCGCATACCCTAGGACCCTATGCAGACTGATGCAAGTCGTCACCCACCCGCACACTGACCGCATCCAGTGATGTTTGACTTCGGTGATCTGCTGGGAACCGTGTCTTAACGATCAGTCTACTGGGACGAGCTTTACTTTAAAATAATTTTCATGTTACAATGTATTAAATTAAGAAGGTATTTTAAAGACTACGAAATAGCGCATCACCTAACTAAGTATCAAATTTTAAAATTGGGGGGATTGGGAGTTTTTGTGTTCTATTATGGCTCCACACCATACAAATTCCGCAACCGGCTCGCGCCGATCACAGTGTTGACGTAAAATATCTTCAGTGGTAGACAGATCACGGTTTAGAGTCCTCTTGTCGTAAGGCTAACCATGGGAGGTTTCGTGGTTTCAATTTCTCCTCTGCATGTAATGCAAATGTGGGTTAGCTACAACAAAAGTCTTCGACGAAGGCATATTTCTCCCTATACTCGATCTAGAAGTTTCCTTGTCTTCTGGATTGGGTTCAAAATTACTAGGCTATGGACATTGATAGTCGTAAACTCAAAATTGAGTCGGCTGTTCAACGACTGTTACAAAATTACAAAAACCTTGTGTGGAGCCAAACAAACTAAAAGAAAAAGAATAAAACTTTCTCCTTGTACACATTTACAAAATTTTTTCCTTCAAGAAACTAAATCAATCTTATCCTTTAATTCAATTTTAATTTCAAGGAAGAGTTACAAAAGAACGGAAAAATTAAAATTATTTAATTTCAAATTGATAATTCCAAAAATATATTCTTTTATGAACTCATTTTTAAACAAGATACGCATTTACCTCCGTGAGAAGGCGTCGAGAGCAGATAATTTTTATAAAAAAGAGGAAAAAAAGTACAAAAGAAAAAAAAAATAGTGAGACAAGAATTTGTATAGGCCTATGCCCGTAGCATTTTACTCGAAGATTATGTAATAACGTAACATGTGTCTAGTGTTGTTAACACGATAATTGCAAATACCAGCAATTAAAGTCAAATTGTACAAAGTTAGCACTAATGATTGACCGACTTTATATTTTCGAAGCTATTACTCGTGATAAAATAAATATACCAATCTAACGCAAAATTAATGAAAAATTAACCACTTTTTTTTTGTTTCACACTGTCATTAGTTCCTAATGCCGCATTTTATAAGTTCTTACAGTGTTTTCGGCATTAGTGGTTTATAAACAAAACAGCATCTTAAACATGAGAGTGGCAACGAATTATCTTTAATGACTTGGTCACCAAAATCCCCGGACTATGTGATTTCTTTTTAGTGGATTATGTCAAAGACAAAGTCTATGTTCGATGCAAGACGAAGACGCTCTTTATGGATGACTGATGAAAGAACTTAACTCATTTATATAACAACAACACAACAATCGACAGTGTGAAGTGGGTGGAATAGACTTATTTACAGTACATTAGTTGGTTGTCGCGTAATAAAATGATAACTCATCGAATTACTGTAACTGAAAAAAAGCTATATATATATACATTAATCCTTAGCAAATTTTTTTTTGTACTAAAGCTTCGAAAATGTAAATATTTAAAATTTGGTTGAGCAAAATGTTTTATTTTTAATAAAAATTAAAAAAAAAAAACTGAATTAAAAGCAACAAAACAACCTCAAGCAACAAAAAGCAAAGCATTTTTTTCCTACTGTAACTTATTTACACACTTAACTGTATAGGACTTAATCCATTTTTTTCCCTATCTCTGTAGCACAATATTTAACACAGCTTTCCATTGTTGTCGATTTTTTATTGGCCGGAAAATCATACGGTAGAATTCAGTTTTCCCACATTAATTTCAATATTTTCTAGTTTGTCCTCTGCACAAAATTAATAAAAACCTTAAAGATATTGTTTTTCTATAAAATACTTTTGTATTCCTAATTCAAAGGTAATATATATATTTCTCATTATTACGTTTTCGATTGTTTTCTAAATTAAGAGTTTAAAACTTAAGCATTGTTATATTAATTTTAAGATAAACTTTTCGTTAAATGATTTCATTTTATGAGAACAATATTATGCATTATGACAATATGATGCATGCACAAATTGAATTTATCAGCTTGTTTGGTAAGCGAAAATATTAAATTTCTAACTGTGAATTCACCTAATTTCTTATAAAAATATACTTTTAATTTTAAGCGTTATTTTAAGAATCTTAATCGAATCATAAACGATATTGTTTGGACACAGGAAGTTGAGGCACAAGCGTAAGCAAACATGATGTTTCTTTTAATGCGTATATTTAAAGTGAATAATTTGAACTTCCGAAGCAAAAATTGCTTTATATCAAGAAGCACCAATTATAACGAAGCAATCAACGGGGTTGGTGAGCAGTAACGAATAGGGGCTGAGCACCTTGGTCATTGTATAAAAATTTCACCTTAAACGACATAAAGTTTTTATGTACAATTAAGAACCTTATATTTGCAAATTTTACTACATTTAAATTAAATTAAGCTGAATTTTTACAGTTATAATCTCTGTTTGACAGCGTTGAGGTACCAGACAAATTTGTATTTATTAAGATAGCTGCAAATTCATCTGTAGAACTTACCTAAACCTAAAAATTTTAATTTTCACTTTAAAATTCAAGAATTCTATCCTATTCTACCGAAAGGCATTTACTTCATTGTATTTAAATATGTTTCATTCACTTCACTTTAAGAAAAGCTTTATCGAACTAATAATTTACCTTAAAATAGAACAAATCCCTTTTTCAGCGTGTTAACAAAAATAATCCATCACAATGCAGTCTAAATACTACAAACAACTTGGTCTCTTTGTGTTTAGAATTCATGGTATATTGCGTAAATACTCGACACTGCACTAAACAGCTGACTGCATCTACCTTTTCATTTCATTGTGTAGAGTTTCACACGCGATGATGCTTTCTTCCTCAATTGAAACTCGCTACCTTTTAAATTATACAGCACACATAACTTAATTTACATGCGGGCAGTTGAGCTTAATCCTCTTCAGGATCGCCAACGAATACATAGCTAATAGCTTGACTATTTTTAACATGGACACTTAAAGTATAAAAGCACGGAAGCATTTTTGTTAGAAACAATTTTATAAGAAATATTTTGTCAGCACTCATTTTTATTTAGCTATTGTATATTTAAGTATAAAAAAATCGATGTAAGAAAAAGATAAAAGGAAAAAATATTTACTATCCATATTTATAATTTATGTATTATAAATATTTCCTGTTTTATTTTAAAACGGACGTTGTAAAAACCGATCCATTTTTGGCCAAGTTCAACTCCGAAGCCTTGTAATTTTGAACCCCACCCAGAAGACAAGAGAACTTCTGCATTAAGCACTAAGCGGAAACCTAGTCTTCTTATTATTATAGGATATATTAATGAAACTAATCCGCATTTGAGTATCAGGGTTCAAACCTCCCACAGTTAGACCAACGGCAAGGGGATTCAACCCATCATTCGTCTACCACAGAGGATATTTTACATCAGCACTCTAGTCAATGCGAGCTGGTAGCAGAATTTGTATTGACCAGTCATCGCTGGGATTCAAACTTGGGGCACCTTATAGGGAGGTGAGCGTTCTATCCCCTAAGCCACCATGGCTCAGATTAAAAATATTTTTTTTTCCTCCTACAGGCTTTGTGAATTTTTAGGAAAGCCAAGGAGGAAGAACAGTTTATGTCGTTTTTTCACAAAAAATGACGATTGACCGTCATTTGTAGCATTTTGAGGATTACTAAGTTTTGATTTAACAATAACAGTACTGTGGAAAAACCCTTCCTCTACGCGCGCAAAATTGATTTTTTTTTAATCGACTTTTATTATACAGGGTGCGTAGCCATATTATTCAACAAAAAATAAGCACCTTTTAAGCACTTTTCAAGCACTCAAAAAATATTTTTAAACACTTTAAAAAAATATCATAATTAGGCAGGGTTGGAAAGTTTTTGACAATTGACGGTTTTATCTTGTTAAAACGTCATGATGCGCTACAGACAATACGCCAAAATAGATTGGGGTTGAATAGAACAACGTGAACTGTGTCTTTTTGCATAAGTTATAGCAAAAATTAACAAGGTAAAGGAAAAATCACATTTTGAAAAAGGGAAAATTAAGCACTTTTTAAAAACACCCAATGAAAAAAGTATCTTTAAGGGCTTTTAAAAAACGAAAATCGAAAATAAGCACCATTAATCACTTTTTAAAAACGTTAAGCACCATGTTATAGACATAAACAGTTTTTACCTCATATATATTTTATTAGTCAAAGAGCAGCCCGATAAAATAAGAAAAAAAGAGAAAGAAAAAAGGGGTTCGGTTAAGAATTAGTCACCATAGAATTGTCTGTAATAAATTAGTTTGTAGAAAAGACCATGAATATAAATTGACATTACTGAACAAAAATAGTGAAGGAAAAAAAATTGAAATCCGGCGGCAATTAGTTCCGCTCATCACTTTTAGGTGCGTTTGAAACGATACATAAATTTGATCGTATTAATATTAACCCTCTTTTTTTTAAGCATTAAGTTAGAGTATTATTAATATATTTATTTTAAACAGAAAATATGTGACAGTTCTTCTTAAATGAAGTCTATGATGAGAGTTATTTATAGCCTCATACCTGACAAAACTAATTAAAAGTGCGAAAGTTACTTTTAATACAACTAAACAATTCTGACAACTACTAATTTATCTGTTTTTAAACTCACTAACACTGTACTAAACCTTTTTTAATAATTAAACTTCAAAATACAAATGATTTTTCATACATTATATATCTGAATTATTATTTGTCACTAACAATAAACAACCTACATGTTTATTAGGAAGAAATTCTACTCTTCTCGTTGTGAATTCTGTGCATTTATGAGTCCGTCTCCACTCATTTTTTTTTCCTTTTAGAAAAAAAGTTTAGTGAATTTAACATAGAAAGTAATAGAACTCAAGTGGAGAAAAGGAATGATCTTTTTACTGAAAACTATTCACTTTCAAAAAAAAGAAGAAAAAAAAGAAAGAAACGCGAAGAAAACCTCTCAGGGTTAGACTGACAGAAACGCAGCTTTAAACCTTTTCTGCGGATTCCCTCTCCTTTAAAACAGTTTTCGATAACAAAATCCAAAACTAAAAAGAAATTTACAGAGTAGTTTTCTGAGCAATAACATTTCAAATTAAGTCGCACTTTTAATTTGTTTTATATTTACGAAAACTATTTGTTCGATTTTGTAAAATAAAATAAATTTTTTTTACTTAAAAATTTAAGTAGCATTAGGCATAATTCAGAAACGTGAAATATTACTCCGACTAAATCAAATATTCGAATAGTTACAATTTATAAAACAATTATTGTGAAATTAATATTTAAAAATAGAATGACTATTTCTTAAATCTAATATGTCAGTGATTAAAAGACTCCTGAAAATCATATTCTTTTACAAATAACATGTGTCGCTTTCAATAACAGGTGCGACATTTGGAAAATGGATTGGCAGTTATTAACATGAAGCATTGTTTTCGTGTTATTTCTGACAAATGGCAATCACGTACGTGTACTACAGACAGAGAAGATGAAATTGTTTCTGTTTTAGTATGAAAAATAAAAATTTCTTCAAATTCCAATAACTTAACGAAGCCAAAAACCATGAAATTTAGGAAATAATCAATTAACTAAAATCATTTAGAAAGTTTTTCAATAATTCGCTGACATTTATGAAATAATTTGTAAAAATATAAAACTCTAGTAAGGAAAGATTTTCGATAAACTTAAAATATTTGATTTCTAATATTTAAGTATACTACATGTATACATTCATGAATAAATTTATTGAAAGCAATTCGGTTACCTAAGACTTCTAAAACGTTTATTTTCGTTTGAAATTTAAAAAAATAAACAAAAAAATTTTGATTTCGCATCAATTTGTAAGAATTATTTAAAACTAAACTGAATGCTCATTTATTTAAATGAATAAATTAAACCAAATTTGTAAAAACTCACAAAACACAACATTTTAATATACAAACAGAAATCCAGTATTATTTTGAATAATTGAATCAAGCAGATGGTTTTAACATTTCATCAATTTATCAGTATGCTTATAAACTAAATTTGTAACACTAATGCAATTCAATTATTTGAAAAAAATTAAGAAAAATCAATACAAATATCCACAATTCGACAATGACAATTCGATTTATAATTAAATAAACACATTTAAAAAATTTAAAGGTTTGCTAACCTTAATTTTCTAACATATTGAAGTTTGTTACTGTAACTATCGAATNTTATATAACTAAATTTGTAACACTAATAACTAAACTAAATAAATAATTATAAACTAAATTTGTAACACTAATGCAATTCAATTATTTGAAAAAAATTAAGAAAAATCAATACAAATATCCACAATTCGACAATGACAACTCGATTTATAATTAAATAAACAACTTTTAAAAAATTTAAAGGTTTACTAACCTTAATTTTCCAACATATTGAAGTTTGTTACTGTAACTATCAAATAAATCTTATTTTATATTCTCGATTAGTACTGACGAATTTTTGAGCGTAGATCTTACTATTAGTATTGCGATTTGAATCAAATTAAAAAAAAAAAAACATATTTACAAATTATATAAACACAAACTTCATAACAATGATTACTCAAAATATTCATTAAAACAAAAGAAAAGGAAATTTCAAATGTAATTTTCCAAGATATTAAAGTTTGTTATTGTAAGAATCGAACAAATCCTATTTTGTATTCTCGATTAGTACTGACGAATTTTTGAACGTAGATCTTACTATTAATATTGCGATTTGAGACAAATTTAAAAAAAAAAAACACGTTTACAAATTATATAAACACAAACTTCGTAACAATGTTTACTCAAAATGTTCATTAAAGCAAAAGAAAAAGAAATTTCAAATGAAATTTTCCAACATATTAAAGTGTGTTATTGTAAGAATCGAACAAATCCTATTTTGTATTCTCGATTAGTACTGACGAAATTCTGTACGTAGATCTTACTATTAGTATTACGACTTGAGACAAGTTAAAAAAACATGTTTACAAATTATATAAACACAAACTTCGTAACAATGATTACTTAAAATGTTCATTTAAGCAAAAGAAAAGGAAATTTCATATGTAAACAGAAGAGCTGACAACTAGAAGATTTAACTGACCTGTTGCGTTTCAAGTGTTTTGCTTGTGCTTCGGCTACGCCTCCGCTGCCCGTGTTGATTGTCCGTCATTCACTCATAACAATGGTTGCTTTCTATTTGCATTCAACATTAACTGTTTTTGATTGGTGTTTAAAACGCCAGATAGAGGTCATATTCAGCGATATAGCTTATTTTTACCCTTCACTTTTTTGCGTGTGTGAAAGAGGAGGAAATGGACAAAAAGAAATACAGGAAGTATAAAGTAATGAACTTGTTGGAAATTAAAGTAGTGCTTATTTATTATTAGATGATTTGTTTCAATAAGGTAAACAAGTAGAGTGTTTCATCAAAAAATGTTGCAGAACTTATATTACATGAGAAATTCCATCAAATATGTATATTTTGAATACTTCATATGCATACTTCTAATATATGCATTCCAAGTTTATCAAAGAAATAAAGAGTTTAAGAAATAAAATAAAAGAATACCCTTTAAAAAAAAAAATTCGTTCAAAACAAGGCCGTGGAGTCTAATGAAAAAAAATTCTATTGACTAACTTTATGGACTAACATTTAACGACTACAGTTCGTTAAATGTTAGTCGATAATTAAATTCGTTCGTTATAATCGATTCGTTAAATGCTTGTTTCGCACACATCCGTTTCGCGTTACATTAATATATTTGTCAAAATAGATAAGAATTGTCTGAGTAATAGATAATGATTGTAAAATAAATTTAAATTAATTTTTTATCTGATTTATAATTAATAGATAAAAATTGCAAATAGATAGAAAATTTAATAAATAGATAAAAATTGTAAATCTATGCTTAAAATTACTTAATGAATACCCGAAATACTGAATGTTAATACATAAAAATATTTTAATTTATATTCATAAAGAAACCTGTATAAAATATATTTCTAACCGTCCCTCCGTAGTGGTTCTTTAAATCGTTTGAAAATTATTTAGATTATTATATATATATGTGAAAAAAATATTATTCAGATGAATATATGACAATTATTTAAAGATTAACTTAGCACAAAATTGCCTTATTACATTTATTAAATTAATTAACTCACAAAAATAATTAACTTATCACATTTATTAAATTTATCAACTTGCAAATTTAATTAACTTATCACAAAATTAGTTATACTATAATATATTATCTGATTTTAAAAACCTTCAATCCAAATTGCATATATAAAAAAGGAAATATATAAATGATATAAAAATTTGAAATTAACATTTGCTTAATAACATTAATATTTTTTAGGATTCGATGAAAGTTTTAATTGAGCATAAGTCTAGAACAGATCCGATTCAAAGTTAATCAAACGTTCAATGTTATTCAAAAGTAAATAAAACGCGATTTAATAGTGTTCATAGTAAAATAAATCGTAATAAAATTATATTTTTAAGTAAAAAAAAATCAGGCAACATATAGTATAACTGTGTCCTGAAAGATAAAAAAAGAAAATTTTGATTTTGTATTAAAATAAAGACTTATTTATTTAAATAAAATTAAAACTAAATTTAAATCTATATACTCGCAAAACACACCATTTTTTTTTTATTAACAGAAAACTAGGATTATTTCGAATAATTAAATCAGTCAGTTTTTAACATTCCACCAATTTACTTCACTTGAATAAATTCGTAATAGTAAGGTAATTCAGTTTATTTTAGAGAAATCAAGAGGATAAAATATGAATGACTATATTTCAGCAATAGCAGCTAATTTATGCAATTAAATAGACGCATTCCAAATATTTAAATTTTGCAAAGCTTTCAGACAAAATTTTTTTTTATATCACATTTTAAAGCTTGTTACATACATATTTCTCTTATGCGACACCATAAATTCGGGTATTTCTCTGTCTATTAGCAACACTAAAGTTATTATACATTTTGTTAGGTTGTCTTAAGTAATAATTTAAGTAGGGTTGAATAGTTAGCTATAAGTTAAGTATTAATTTTGTATTTTTATAGAAATAAAAACTTATTACGGAGTAGTTATTTAAATTTATTTGTGATCCTTTCTAAAATAGCGGTAGAAATTTTAAACATAAACGTTGCTATAATGCCGCATACGGCCATACCGATTATTGAAGACGGAGCTCGTCTTTTTGGAGCAATAGCATAAATATATATTATACGATACTCAAGTTATGGATCGAGAGGGTTATACTGCACGCAATTGAGGGGGAGGGGTGTTTTCTATTTTATCTCAGGACATGGTGAAAATAATTTTAATACATCTGCTGACTAAGTCCCGAACCCGTACTTTGTGCGCTTTATGGCTGCCAGAAAGATTTTAAATTATTACTAAAATTCAATACATAAAAAAATCAATATCGAGGACATATCTTTAAAATAGTTAAAATTGATATCAAAGTACTTCCGAGCATCTGAGAGGGGAAAAAAATGCTTGTGTTTTCTATTCTCATTTGAGAACAATGAAAAATAAAGAACAATGAAGTAAAAAATTTGGTTTTCTCTTCTACAGAAATTTTCGTTCTATTTTTGCAGTTATTACTTTTAATATCCACATCGTTTTTAAAATCCTATATTTTTAATACGATGTTATTTATTTCGATATTATTTATAACACATTTATTACTGAACTAAATCTTGAAATGAAAATACGCATTTAGTAAACCCATTTTGAAGAGCCCGATTCGCGTGATTTCGCCGTCAATCTTTTTTTCGGTAGATTTCACGCTTTTTTATTATTTTTTGAAATGTGACGATGATTTACAAAATGCGAAAAAAGAAATAATGCGTTTTCCCCCCTATAAAATGCGAGAATATCGCCCATAATATTAAAATTAAAAAAAAATATTACGTATTTAAATTAAAAATATTATTTTATCAATTTTTTTTTTAAGTTGACGCTTTGGTTATTTTAAATTAGTAACACGCATATTTGTTATTAGTACTAACAAAGAGAAGTATGTCGCAGAAAGCCCGAAAAAATTCTGCTTGTGGCAGAATTTTGTTAGAATTGCAAAAAAAGAATTAGCACACGAGGTGTTAGAATTGCAGGAGGTGTTGAAGAATTAGAATATTCAATTACAACTGTGCTGTGCATTCGACTCGGTTACCGTTAACGTTTATATGTTGTACAAGATAATTTTGAAAAAGGATCAAGCTGGTCGTCAAAGGTGGCTAGTAAAAATAAAAAGAATGTACCCCAATTATTTTCTTTAAATGTCGTTGTGTGTTTACGAAGTTGGGAGTGGCATAACGCTCAAACAAAAAGATTTGGTGTCCATTTTTTTGGGGAAGACGATAGTAGTTCCAAAGGCTTTCAAAATTTCTTTCATCTGCAAAACTAATTCCTTTCTGTTCTGATATTTTATCTTTTTAGAAACTTAATTACCATTTCCTTTTTATTTTTCCCACGGCGCTGGTGAGCCTTAATATATTCGAAACTAAACATTATGCTTTTGCAATGCAAATAGTACCTTAAAAAAATAGCTTCCATACTACCTCTAATAATATGTTATTTCACAAGAGACAGTGGGAGAACTTAAATGATTTTTTGAGAAATCGGAGATCGAAAAATAAAAGGAAGAATCTATAGTGTGTATTTAAATAAATTTTTTTATATTTGAAAGAAACTTAGAATCTAAAGACTGCACACAAGGATATTTTTTTCGATATAAAAACGAAATAAGAAGGGGTGGGGCAATTTTCACAGAAAATATATTCGAGAGAAACTTACCTTTTAATGTTCTTTTAACCGCAGACGTCCCTAATTATTACTGTTGTTGGAAGTCAGAAGATGTTCTTGACTATCTTTTCTCAAGTGTCGTCATCGAAAGAAACGTTTTCTTCCGAAAAAACACGAAGAAAAAGTAACCGGTTTTTTCTTTTACCTTCAATAACCTTTAACCCATCCGTCAGACAAACGCATTGCCTTCGGACAAAAATGTCTTTCAGATGAAAGTGTTTTTGTAATGGTGAAAAGGTCGTTTGCCCTTGTATCAGTCAATTAAATCGGAACTTTCCAATTTTTTTTTGGTATTGAAAAGTTGCAATCGACAAAAATAAATAAGAGTGGCAAAAATTCTCAAGACTGAAAAAACTTCAAAATAAAAAAAATGGCCTTTGTCTCAAAGATTTTAAATAAATATAATAATAATTCGAATCATTTTAAAAACAAAAATATTTTTTTTTTCTGTGAAAACTAGACAAAGATGTCTGGAACAGATTCTAACATTAAAAATATAAATTGATCTACCTTTCACCATTAGGTAATAAAGAGTAGACATGCTCTTCAATATAATGTAATAAAAATTACGCTGCTGACCAAATTAAGTTTTTTTTTAAGTATCCAATTTTTAAAAAAAATTATGACTTAATATTTTTAAAAAATATACATAAAAGTGAGTAGTTAATTCCATAAGCTGTATACGCTGTTCAATAGAAAACAATGAATCTTACTTCGCAATCCTCTTGTTTTGCCTTGGTAAGGTATTAAGTAAAAACGATTCAATTAAAGCTAGAGTTAGATTTTTTTTTTTAAAAAATTAAATTTTATTTTGTGCTCTCTCATAGTAAAAGAAATCATTCATCACATAAAAAATATTCGAATAAATATTTTTTTTACGATTTTCATAAGCATTTACAAATTATATGAATACATCCTCAAATAAATAAAGTTTTACAGCGCATACAGCCAACATTTGAAAGTTCCAAAGAATTTTCATTTTATTATTTAAAATAACATTCGGCTTCTAACAACTTTACATTTACCCGACTAACTTATACTTACCAATCGATTTGTTATCAAGGAGTGATTTATAAGAAATTCAGAATTTGAAATTTGCTTTTTAAAAGAATAGATAAAAATTAACTCAATTAAATGTATAATCTAAGCATTCAATTGTTATTAACCTCACTCAATCAACACTAGCTAGCTAAGAAACTCATATCATTATATTAGTTTTCTTTAGCTTGATTTTTGAAACAAAATTGACTTGGATGTTAACGTTTTGTCAAAAATCTGTGAAGTTCTGTCACTTTCCTCTCTGTTAAGACGGAAATAAAGGTAGAAACATAAAAAGAAAATTTTTGCACTAAGTTATAGAACTTTTATAATTGTAAAAGATAAGTTTACATGGATTATAGATATAGCAATGTATACAAGACTTTGATAAAATAAAAAAACTTTGTGCGAACTCAAAAACCTTCTGCAAGCAATTTATTGACTCTCATAACTAATTTCAACCTTTACGTCGCCACCTAATTTTGACGAAATTTGTTCGAAATTCACAAATTTCTTCACTTAAGTGTTTTAATTTTTTTTAAAAAACTCTTTAATATTTTTTTAATTTTTGACTATATAAAACTAGTTGACTTACCTTGTTTTAACTTATACTTGGCTTCCTTTGTATAACTAAAATCTAAGTCGTTCAGAAATATTTCAATGCAAACATTTAATAAATATTTTTGTATAAATGATCAGTATCCGTTAAATTTTTGATGCCTACAAGTCAAATACAATTTCGCATGTTTTTTTTATTTTTAAATAATGGGTAATACTATAAATATTTCGGTGATAATGACAAACTTTTCACGAACAGCGTTCGTGTATGTTATGCATATCT
This sequence comes from Parasteatoda tepidariorum, assembly GCF_043381705.1. NCBI lineage: Eukaryota > Metazoa > Arthropoda > Arachnida > Araneae > Theridiidae > Parasteatoda > Parasteatoda tepidariorum. The sequence continues at coordinate 52,456,097 of NC_092210.1, read as the reverse complement.
GCTGACAATAAACGCTCAAACACTACTAAATTATGGGACCTAAAAATTTTCATATTATATTATTTCAAAATATTCAAGAATTTTTATATTAACACAACTTTGTATAGCATAATAAAAAATTTGGAAAGAAAAAAGCTATTTGAATCGCAGGGCTACCACCTCCAAAAATATTCGCTTTAGTTGCTTTAAATATAAAATAAAATATATAAATAGTGTCTAAATAAGCTGCCTGAAGCATAAAATCGGCAAAATAACCTCCCTCAACTAACACATTCTAACATTATTTATAATTCTATGATACAAAAAATCCAAATAGTTTATAATCTTAGACATTTGCTCTTTATTAAATGGATACAATAATTTAATTTAAGTAATAATTTTTATGCAAAAATGCAAAAGCCTTAAACTCAATCGGCTGAATGTGCTTTGATATCATCTTCGTAAATGTTTTCAGAAACTGAAATAAATAAAGAGGAAATATACATGAAGAAAATTTTTTCAATACATGCTATGTGAGTCATGGTGGCTCAGGGAATAGAGCGTTCGCCATCCAATGATGTGAACCGGGGTCAATCTCAGAGATGGCTTGCACTGACCACAGTGTTGACATAAAATATCCTCGGATCATGGGTTAAAGCCCCCTTGCCGCCAGGCTATCAGTGGGAGGTTTTCCTCTCCATGTAACGCAAATGCGAGTTAGTTCCATAAAAAAAAACCTCCATGAAGGCAAACGTCTTCCAATACTTTATCCAGAAGTTGCCTTGTCTTCTGGATTGGGTTCAAAATTACATGGCTACGGAGTTGGACATTAGTAGTCGTAAACCCAAAAGTGGGTCTGCTGTTCAACGACGATTATAATATATATATCTGTGTGTGTGTACTACAAAAACAGACCTCTGATTGTATTAGTCGTATATAAAACAAAAATACTTTACTCAATGCTTTAAAAATACGCTATACAGATATTTTTATTTACGAATGCAGAAATAATAACTTAAACTTGAGTTAGAATTTTGTCAAGAATTATAAACTGCAATGAGTTATATGAATAATAATTTAATTAGCATTATTTAACTCCCAGGAGTCACAGAAATATTTCGGTCAGTGGTTAATAGTCCTTCTTCTTCTTTCTTTTATTTCCCTACATATCCATTATCACATAAACCATTTAAATACAGTTTCAATAATACAGGGTTATTCATAATTCCCTCTGGGGTTTCAAAGCGTTATAGTAAAAAAACGAAGACGAATATAGCAAAAAAGAACATATGAAATTATTCAAAAAGTATTCAAGTTTTAATTTAAGCAGTTGGTAGATGGCAGTAACATGTACCACTGAAGCCAGTTGTAGTAAAGAAAAATGGCGTTTACAGGCGGTGGGAATTATGAATAACCCTGTATATGTCACTTGCTGCCCATCCTTTTAAGCTTCAAATTTTTTTTAAAAAAAGATAAACATATTATTTTATCAGCATCCGTTCTTTCTTCATTAAAATTTTCGAATCTGTCCTTATTATGTATCATTATGTGAAATTTGAATATTTTACCCGATGTGCTAACTTTAAAACTAGTTATCAGTAATCAGATGTACAGCACAGAAATATATACAGTTAGCGTTTAAGAAATTCAAAGTAGCACAATTCTAAAGTGTGTATTGTATTTAATTCTATGTAGGTATATAATATTAATAAAATTATGCATGAATTTCTTATTAAATAAAAAAGTAACACTTAAATAAAGGGGATTAAATAAATAAAAATATACAACACTTAAATTTTATTATAAAATGATTAAATTAATTAATTTGAATCAATGTTCTAGTTTAAATTAGAACTTTCCTTTTATCATCCTACATTTGAGCCACTAAAATTTTTCGCTCACAGCCTTTCATATTTGAGTTAATGATCTTTTGCTTTTCAATAAGGAGATTAGATAAAGTTACAAATAGCTGTTGTTGTTAGAAAGGGCAAAGATGATATTTCTGTTCATTTTTATATTTCTTGTTTCTATCAAATTTTTTTTTAATTGTTTCTAAAATTGTTTAAGGTGTAGAAAACTTTATCCTAGATTAGTTGCAAACAACAAGCTTTTTTTCAATTAAATAGAATAAAGTAATTTAAATGACATTTTAAACAAATATAACTAGGAATTTCAAAAAAAATTTGCTAGAAATTAGTAATAAAATAACTATTATATTAAACTAAATTGCAGAATGAAGCAAATTTAACACACTTTTTTAAATTTAATAAAACAGTTATGTGAATAAACGATTACAGACAGTTCAAATATGACGTAATTGTTGGTAACTTTGAACTCTCCCTTCCCCCTCTTCAGCAAAAACAAGCAAACCATAAATCTCTGGTCCTTGTGTTTACTATTAATCTAACTTTAGGATTAAATTCAAATAAAAGATGTAACTTTGTATTAAAAAAATTTACTTTTTAATTCATTTTATAAAAGTTTGAGTAAAATATTCCTTAGGAATCTTTTTGTGTTCAAAACTGTGACCTCGAAGAAAGTTTTTAGAGTTTTTCTCTTTCCCGAAATTCAATTTTATTCCACACTTAGCAAGTGTAATTTTTCTGTTATATTTTGATTTTGCTTTTTACGAAAAATTTGGAAATAAAGGGATTTTAATGTCTGACGTAAGCATTGTACATACACCTCTCGTCCTTGTGAGCAAAAATAAGCACATCACAAACCCCTCCTCATTAGGTACTTAAGCTATATTTGAACAGCCCTTTGTCAAAATTGCGTAAAACGAAATTACAAGAATAAGAAATACAGTAAAAATGCTATTTCATTAAAAACAATGGGCTCAGAATATCCGTGTAAGCAAAAAATAATGTTTAAAAAACGAAAAAAAAATCCTAAGCAACTCGAACTATATTTTCTTACGTTAAATTTAACTTCAGATCTTTTACATTAGTATCTGATAAACACAACAGGTCCGTAGAATATCCTTTCTGGCAATAGTTCACCCCTGTAGTCTATGCTTCAGTCCACTCCAAAGACATGAAACATTCCACTGTAATTGCATTAGTCAAATGAAGTGGAGAAAAAAATCATTAGTTCATGACATCACATAAGAATGTAGTAAAAAGGCACCACCCCTTATGTGTTCACCATGGAGGGAAAATAAAATCTCAAATTTATTATTGGTTTTATTTTATTTTATAACCGGCGTTGAGCAGCCGACCCAATTCTGCGTATAAGACTATCAATGTTTAATTCCGAAGCCTTGTAATTTTGAGCCCAACCCAGAAAACAAGGAAACTCCTAGATCAAGCATTGGCACAAACTAGCCTTCGTGGAGGATTTTTAGATGGAACTAACCCACATTTGAGTTGCATGGAGACGAATATCACGAAAACCTCGCACGGTTAGCCGACAGCAAGGGGATTCTAGCCTATGATCCTTCTACTGAGTGTATTTATTCTACGTCAACACTGTGGCCGGGAGTAGAATTCGTATCAACCATCCATCGCTGGGATTCGAACCTGGGCACCTCAATAGGAAGCGAACGTTACATCTCTTGAGTGACCGCAGTTCCATAATTATTGGTTAATCTCGAATAGACAAAAAAAAAAAAAAAAAATTTNAAAATCTAAAAAAAAAAAAAAAAAAATTTATAAATAAAAATGTCGCCGAATTTAGCAATTGAATCAAAAATAGTTGTTCTTGTCTATATTTTTAGAGAAATAGTGGCTCTTCTCCAAAATAGTCGTTTTAGTTACCAATGGAATCCCCTGCAATAATTCTAGAGAAATACGCATTTCAAAATAAGAAGGTCTGCAAATATTCATTATCTACTTTCAAAATAATATAATTTATTGACGCAACTTTAATGAAAAAATGCTTCATAAGTTATCATGTAATTTAATTTGAAAGCGTGCCTTTTAATTAATTTCCACTTAATTTGCTGCTCCATGAAACAAAAACAAAATTTTTTGGAAGAGTAAAGGTATTGCAAAAGCTTAACACTGGAAGGTACTGGATGGACAATCTCTCTTCAGTTTTCTAATGATACAATTTAAAAATAAAATACAAACCGAAGAAACATTTCAATAAATATTTTTTTTCCCTTTTTGCTAGAATATAAGTTAAGAGTTTCAGAGTACTAAAACTAATTACTTGCTAATTACTTGCGAGAAATATGTATTTTCCAGTTAATGATCTGTTTCATTTGAGATTTAAAACTTTGATGAGAAAACAAGTGTTTTTACTTAATATCAATTAGTTGTTCAACATCCAGATAAATGAAGTTCTACATTACAGCATACGGTTTTAAACTTTGCCCAAGCTTTAACATATTTAAATTCTGCCCATTAAGCTATTAAGATTGAAGTATTATGTGCCTAGAAGATTAGATCAAGTGATCCTCCTAATCAACAAATTATTATTTAAAACAAACGCAGATAACCACAATTACCTGTTTTTATTCAATTTTTTGTTGAAGGATATACATCTTGCATTTGAAATACAAAGCTGATAGACAACAAGCAGAAGTTATATAAAAATGCTTCTGCTAACATCCTTCACATTGCTCACAATCCCACCACACACACACAGCGATGAACATAAATTAGAATGAACACAGATAAGACTTAAAAACAATGAAATATAACACAGTTTTATACACATAATTATCTAAAAGAAACAACAATTTGCTTAGGTTGCTCATACAGCGTGCTGAAGCGAAAAAGTGACTAGATTTGAATTATAAGGAAAACATTAAAAATATTTTTAAAAATTTTCTATAACACACTTACTAATATGTAGGCATAACAGAGAAATAATCTATAACTAGACAAAGATAAGAAATCATTGTACTTGTAATAATCCTAACATATATATTCTAACATATATATAAATTGAAGCTATAAATTCAAAAGGACGCACTCCAGCAATTTATACGCAATGGGTGGAGAGTTAAGGCTTTAAATATTGCTTTATTTTTTTCTTCATCTTCTTAATATTATCAGCTTTTCATTTCATTAGTACACTTTTTGGGGGATTTATAAAAATATAATGATTAATACAGACTGTACAAGAAAATTAATCAGAAATTAATAAATTTTGATTTAAAGTAGGATATGTCACCATTTGAGCTGAGGACAGTGTTAAAGCCTAGATTTAAGTACATGCATGAAAAAAATAAATATTAAGTAATTGAAGTGGATTGACATATCATTCAATAAATTAAAATACAGGTAATCGTTACGGAATTGATATGATACTTATTAATTATAAACATTTAAAATCTGAAAGATAATTTTATACAGAATTACAGAAACTGTTTTGTCTTTTTTTTTTTTGGTCTATAGCCCTGATGTCTTCACGATTTTAATCTTTCACAATTTTGACTAAAATGCACTTAAATTTTCCTGTTATGCACGATTTGCCCGTTGAATAGCAAGAAAAATTGAATTTTCATTGCAGGAAGACCAGCAGCTGTAACTTTGAGGGGGGGAAAAAAACTGGCACTAATTCTCGGAGGGTTGATGTTTCTTTATCATATGATAGATACCACTAAAGTTCCTATATACATCTAAAAGTAGATTAGAAAGTCAAAAGTTATGGGATAAAATAAAATTTATCAAATAAATCTGTGATTCGTTGAGAGTCACAAATTAAAAAAAAATTCCTCTATAAATAAAATGGAGTTTTCTTTGTCCAGCAGAGTATTGGATGAGCACTCCTTTTTCTTGGAATTAAAATTAATTTAAACTGTTCAAAGTTCGATTATACTCCTCAAAATTAGCGTTAAATACCCATATATTTTGCAAAATGATTAGCTCCTGAAAACTACGACAGCTATATTTGGCACTTTTATCAAAGTTATTCATATGCTAAAAAGTTAATTTTGTGATTAAACACTAGTTTTCTTGTTAAGATGTTATTTCTGGCAGAAAATTTAACAAAATAAAAATAAAGGCATATTTTCATATTGAAGATAAAAAAATTAACACAACATTAATTTGCATAGTTTTTTGTCCTTCGGTGAAATGTAGCACAATGCACGTAACATTAATTTCAATTCTTAGCAGGAAAGCAGGATTTCCTCGAAGCGTAACCAAGTACAGTAAATAATTCGGTTTTTACACTCTTTTGCAACCATTATCTAAAAAATTAAAGAGTTGCTTGTCAAATTTTTTTTTAATTATTAAAATATAGGAACTCTAGTTAGCACTAGCACTGATGAGACTTAATACTCAATGGTTCAAACAATTTTTAAAAAAATTAATCAAAAAGTAATAGTTTACAAACAAACTGTAGGTACAAAATTGTTTAGAGTTTTGAAGCTCTATTTTTACATGTGTATTAATTTGAATAAAGCAACTATTTGTAATTTGTTTATTAATCTAGCTTTGTAACAAAAAATATTTTAGAAAATTCTTAAAACTAAACCTAAAAAGAATTATATTTTTTAATATTAGACTAGCTTTTCTAACAGATGAGAACTTTAAATAATCTCTTTCATGAATAAACGAAGCATTTTGAGTATATATTATTGTTAATTAGTTAAAAATGTAATCTTTATTTATAAAATGAATACAGCAGCGCTGCAAAATGACTTTATGAATCCGAAATCCCATTCTATTTAATAAATATTTTGAGATTTTAATATATCGTCATTCGCTCTTATGATTACTTCTTGCGGCGTCAATCATAACAAAGGAGTCTGGATATAAAAATCAGAATGGTATCATCATTATACAAAAAGAATATTAAAATAGATTGCGAATAAAATCAGATGGATTAAAATTGAAATATTTCCGACTATATATATTCTGAAAATGATAATAAGCATATTTTGCATAGTAATACACTAGTACAAGTCCCTATTTTTATGAACTTTATTTTTTACATGAAACAAGAAAACTCCTCATAATTATTTTAAAATATTCTCAAGTATTATATATAACATGAAACTTTTTAAAAAGTTTCAAATTTACGTGTTTGAAGGGAAAAAAAAAGAAAGAAAATCAATCCTAAAAGAGACTACAGGTGAGAAAAATTGCATAATATGTGAAAAAGTTAACTATTATCTACTATTTGATCTATGTATGATTACAATAATAAATTATATTACTGTTGACTGTAAAAGCATATATCAGTTAAAAAAATATGTAGCGTCACCATTGAGTAGCAATTATAACAACCTTTTTTTGCATTAATTAGCCATTTAAAAAACAAAGTTAAAAATCAATTTATGAGTGTAATAACAAGGTAAAATTAAATAAATAAAAAACTTGATGAAGAAAATTGTTAAACAAAATTACTTTGTTACATAAATTTTTTTAAACGCTGATTTTTTTTTACTCAGAAGGTAATGAAATTTCCCCTTTTTAAGTGCTTCATCCAGAAAATTTAAAAAGCATAGTGCCTGATAAATTTGTATGAATTATAACTTCAATTTCAACAACAATAAAAGTCATTGTTTATATAAGCTCAGATATATAAAAAGCTTAAAGGCAATAATTGTACAATTATTGAAAATACTTCATTAAATATATATTTCAAAAAAGACTTTTTAGTTTTGAAAATGCATACCAATTTTAGAAATGTTTATAGCAAAAGATTTGAAGCTACAATAGTAGCATATATGTTATTCTCCTTTATAAACAATGTATATAATTTATAATGCTAAATAAAAAATTTTACTAAATTTTCTGATGATAAAAAACAGTGTAGAAGATGTAAGAATCTTGTAATATTAATAAATTCAGAGAAATTTGTATACATAGTTAATTTTTTAAGAAATCTATCTACACATGAAAAAATTGAGTATAAAATTTATAAATTTGAACTTTTAATGTACAAAATTAGTTAAGTAAGAATTTTTTAGTTCAAAAACCTTCTCTGAAGTTAAAAGAGAATCTGCAAACAAAAAATGCCTAATAGAATTTACATTGCAATTGTTCATTTCAGAAAATTTTCTTTAAATATTTGAATTTAATTATTTTGCTTAAATATACACACAGAGGCAATAAAAATAATGAAAATATAAGTTGCATAGTAAGTTATTACATTAAAAAAGATAATTTTAAATTCTTGCTTAAGCTCCATAATAGATTTTATAATTAACATTGATTAAAAAAAGAAAAGAATACAGAAAAAAATGCCTAACATTTGAATTAAATTACACAATTCTGCTAGTGGAATTTTTTTAATCAAATAACAGTAAAAATTTTCTCGAATGCATTACCCTGCAAAAGGGGGGAAAAAAACTAATTTATTAAATTAGATAAGTATTCATGATTTTCAATTTCAGATGTAAACAGAAAGTTTACTGAATTGCTTTTTAATCAGATACTAAGTCAAACAAAAAATAAACAGTGATTTTTTTCTTTTGCAAGGTAATGTAATATTTAAGAAAATTTTTATCCACGGATAGTTTAGCTTTCAACAGAACTAACCATTTTTTTACAAAAATTATTCATATTTCATTAAATACATACATAATTAATCAAAAGAATAACACATTTCTTATAATACGCAGCCTACTTAGATAATTAATTTATGCTTGCTTGTTTCATTAATACTAAAAAACAGAGCTATATTTTATTATTAATTGTAATGTAATAAATAAAATAAAAAAGGGCAAGTCATCACAATGTAAATTTTTTAATAAATACCCTTTATATCAGCACTTTGCTACTCAATGTATTTAAGACAGATGCATATCTGCTAAATAAAAAAAAAGTGAAGTCCTTTGTCTTTCATTAACATTAATTTCTTACCAAACAGCTATACTTTAGTTAATTATCCATAAAAATATGCATTTCAGTGAAACATCCAACTTTTACTAGAATAAGATACCAATTTAATTTACAGTACTTGAAACACTTCAATGTGATTTTTCATCCAATTACACCGACAAAATAAATGAATTACTTTTAACAAGTATAATACTCAAGAAAAGTTAAAGATAAAAAAGAGCAAATTCTATCTAACATAAATGAATATATTTATAGAAAACCTACTTTATAGCCTAACTTTTTCTTTTTTTACAATAGAATGTCTGATTTTCAATGAAATCTTTTAGCATATTATACTGACTAGTAATCATAGTATAAATGAGTAAATATAAAAGTAAAATCATTAATATATGACTAGAAATTAAAGTAGAAAAAATAGATTTGGAATGGTTAATGACTCTGAAAAAAAAACAATTACTTTCCCAAACATACTGTAAAAATAAATAAGCTAATAAAAGGAAAAATAAATGCATCCTTAATTTAAATATAAATACAATAAAAATAAGTAACAAAATAACAAGTTTGCACAATTATACTAAAAAAAATAAACTCCAATTTTATAATGGAATTCAAAGAAACCCTTTACTTTTAGCAAAACTAGGTTTGTAAGACAATTTCATATGTTTTAAAAAACAGCCAGCTTTAAAATAAGAGAAAGTAAACTTTTTTCCCTCTTACTTACATTTGATACTATAATGCATATATTTTTTTATTTGCTTTACTTCATTTTTAAATTAAAACTAAAGGTCTGGTTTCTTAGAACTAGCGCCTTATCTGGGCGTCAGCGGAAAGTTGACGTAGATCTGACGCCAAAAAAAGACTTTTTTGTTAGCTCAGCGTGAGCAGTCGGTATAACGCAGACATTATCTCTCATTGCGCATGCGTTACTAACGTAAACAAATATTTATTTTGAATTTGTATTGATTTTGTTATCGTCGACCAGTGTTTTAGAGAACAAATAATGACTTTGTCCAAGAAAAAACACATTATAGCTGAGCTAAATGAAGAGTGCTATGTTTAATGAAGAAGCTATGTTTAATGTCAAAATCAAAATCTTGGCTGATTTTAATGTGCTGTTGGATGTTGTCCGCCATTGCTTCTGTGGTTAACGTCACGTTGTAATCCAACTGCAGTTGAGTTGGACGGCAATTGTAGTTCAAGATGAGCGTTCGATGACGTATACTATCAAACTCACAAATGGACCGATCAGAGGTTAGCGCTGATTACCAGCTGACGGCGTCCTGTCCTAAGAAACCAGGCCTTAAGGGTTGCAAAAAAGCAGTAAATATCATTTTAACTCTTTGCAGTATAAGATATTCTGCATTTAGTTTAGTTTTAAATAATTAAAATGAGTTTAAGAACAAGTGATGATTTTTTCTTATATAAAACTAAAAACTTTTGCATAACTTCTATTTTTGTTTGAAAAAATATTTTTTATATTTTTTTCTTTTCTAGCCTAGATATATTTCTCTTACATTTCTAAATTATCTTATAGTTACAAGCTTATTAAAGTACTTTTATTTATCTCAATTTAGTTGACAGCTTCTGAAGTGCATGTTGCGCATTTCAGGGGTAAAAAGAATAATTAAAGGAAAAAATAAATAACCAATAAAACTTCATTATTGGAAAATACCTGGCCTTTGTTGTAATCTAGTCAAAAACATACCATTTAAAACATACAAAAACTTAAAAAACAATATTATTTTCATAAACATGTCTTTTCCTTGTTAAAAAAAATAAACAAAAATATATAATGTTGCATATATTTAGCACTATGCATAGTAGATTTGTACCATCCTTATCAACTAATGGTAGTCATTTATACTTACTAAAACACTTACAACTTTAAGAACGATAGGAACCGTTAAAAAAGTTTTAAAACTATATGACTTTTTCAAAACAAGCACCACTAACTATTTCAATAAAAATAAAATATACCTATTTAATACAATACTAGTAAAGTTAATAAAACATAATAAAATTAATAATAACAATAAATTAATAATAACATGGAATTTAAAATAAGCACTTTAAACTACCATAAAATAATTTTTTTTTTTTTAAAGTATAAGGTTATGACTCGTATAAATCTAGTTAGTCTAGTACCTATCACACATTTCCACAGTCATTCTTGATTTTGAAATTACACTTTATTTGTACACACAAATATTTGATTATTTATACTAGAGTTATAGATTGAAGAGAAGGCAAAATATAATGAAGATCTGCATAATTTTCAGTATTTTTAGTTTACCATTCTCAACATGAATTAAAGCTTAAATTTATACCAAAGCAGAGGAGATGTATATTATCTGGACCACAGCAGTCAGCTTTTCAGAGCAACAGGTTGATGGAAATAAGTTAACACTCATTAAAAAAAAAAGGTTAGCACTGACAGTTGGCGTTAGAGGGAGTTGTATGTTCATTCAGTCTAGTGCCCTTAGAGGCACTGACCAAGCTGGGATCAGAATCAAGACTCTCTGACATCTTGTCACAGATAATGTCCACCAATCTCTCAAAAACTGACTTCACATTCAGATTTTCTTTGGCAGATGTCTCAAAAAATTCTAACCCTAGTTGATCAGAAAGTTGCTTTCCTCGCTCAGTGGATACTACTCGCTCATCCTCCATGTCACATTTGTTACCAACTAGCACTACTTGAGCATTATCCCAAGAATATGTCTTTATTTGGGTGACCCTGCAATGAAATAGGTATGTAGTCCTAAGTATGCACTTCAAAATAATAATAATATATATATAAATAATAAACAAATAAAATTAAAATCAAACTAATTTTGTTTTTTAAAAAAAATTTTTTATATCAACTGAAAAAACTTGAGTACAACTAGATACTACTGCTTAAATTATTTATCATGATTTATTATTTATCAATTATTTAGGGCAGAAACCAACAAGACTAGAAAACTTCTGGACGGTATGCAATATATTTCAATTGTAAGTAATACAATAAATAAAAAAACATTAAACAAATAAAATTAAAATCTATTTTCTTTTTAAAAAATGTATTTATATCAACTGAAAAACTTGAGTACAACTAGAAACTATTTCTTAACTTATTTATCACTATTTATTATTGATCAAATATTTAGGGCAGAAACAAACAAGACTAGAAAACTTTTCGTAAATCGAATTAAAATCTATATATTAAAATTTATTAAAAAACTAATTAACTAATCATAATCAAAACTAATCATGTAGAACAATTGAAGATATTGAGTATAATTAGAAAATATAATTTAATTTGTATATGAACTTATATCATGAAATGAGTTGTGGTTCATATCAAAATTTATTAAGGGCAATAAATAAAACTTGTAAACTTTGATGAAAACTAAAATTTTTATTAGATTTTCCTAAAAGGGCAAAATTTTAAGAATATACAGATAGTCAGTCTAAAAGAAATAAAGTAAAAATGCAGACAAAAATGCCCGATCATTAGGGTTCACATCAGCAATTGAAATTTAGTGGTCCAATATGACCACCTAGGTATTCATCAAGAGGTCTAAAAAATTTATAGGGCAGACAAACTTGTGAAAAAAATATTGAATTTACAATTACATGTTTCATGTTCTGGTACACATTATAAGTTATTAACTGCCATCTATTACACCCTAAAACTAATTTGGTTTATTTCCCCCCTAATAATGATTGAAGATTAGAATTTATTAAGTTTGAAAAATCAAGCTAAAATAATATTAGTAAATATATTTAGCACACTGACCAAATAAATAAAGAAATGAGTAAAGCAGACAAAATAAAAGCTAAAAATGATCTAAAATCTTTAATAAGAAGCAAATTTTAAAAGAGCAAAAAAATTATGTTTTATTGATGAACAATTACACCGTTAGTACATGAAGAAATACCAGAGTTTATGCTCGAGTAATATTTATATACATATTAATTGTTATCCTCACATTATAATTGATATCCTGATTGTTATCCTCATATATCAATAAGCGACATAGTAAAAATATAAAAATAACAGTTATTCCAATTGAAAAATCTTAAAACTAAGACCTATTCTATTTGTGCAACATTTTCCATTAAACTAAACCAATCATAGAACATTTGGCGACAATTGTTGCCAAACTGAACTGAACTCTAACCATCACAATAAACAAATCATCATTTGAATCTGCAAAGGATCATTATGAGTCTAATAACTCATAAGCAATATTTTTATTAATTTCTTATAACTATTTTTTCTAGAAAGTAGTAATTTGATTTTTCAACCATATGTAATTTTTTTACATACTATGCTTTAGTACTAAATAATAGTTATTGTCTTGAAAATATTAAGATTGGCTAAGAATTTGATTGAATAATAACAATCCCCACTTTAAAAATCCTAGTGCAGCTGCAATGAAAAACTGTTTAATGCTTTGTTTCATTCAAGCTATGATTTATTTAGTAAGATGATTCATTCTTTTAAATGCCATAAGCAAAAATTAGTCTTGAATTAAAAAAAGTAAAAACTTAAAAAAATTAATGCAAATTGTTTGAAAGGATTTTATATCAAGTACAACTAACTTTAGAATTTGAGTTTTAAAAGCAAAACTATAGTAAAATAAGAACTGTTCTAATACAGTTGAAACTCATTAAAGAATGAAATTATAAAACTACCAAATCTCCATAATATTGTTATTACTAAAAATTATCATAAGAAATCTATATATACAATGCACAAGAGTATATACATACTGATTTTATAATTTATTTTCTATTTTTTCTTGAGTAGGTATTTTTACAGAAAATTAGTTTTCTGAGTATTTCTACAGAGTAATACTTTTACAAGTTCTACTGTTGTATTGAGTTAAGAGAAGAGAGGTTAAAATCACGAGAGGAATTTATTATACTTGCAGGAAATGAATATTTTTCGTAAGGATGAGCATTAAGTTAAATGGCACAAAAGTTGGCAGTGGCTCTTGCAGTATCAAACACAAACATTTTTTTCAACCTAATTTAATTAAATCAAACACAAAAATGAAAAGGTAATTTGGGTACCCCAGGGTCATAGAAATTGGACTTACATGAACTAGATAAAATCCTTAAGGGAGTGAAAATATTTAACTGACCTCTAGCTATGAAGCAAATAATAATCTGGTAGCATAATATGTCAAATGTCATGTTATCTCCATACTGAATATTCAGAAAACAATTCTATTATTTTATTTAAAATCAGCAGTCCCAAAAAACTACATATTTTTGTAGTTAACTACAACTACTTTTAAAATGTAGTGCTGTCACCTTTATCAGCCATATCAATTAAATCCTTGCATATGTTCACTTTCACTTCTTTTTGTTCAGGTGATAACATTTTTGGAACCATATGCAAACATGTTCAAATCATTATGAAGAATGCTGTGAACACCCCTGTGTGAAGTTCCAAGTTCAAAGGCAATAGCATCAATGGACAATTGCCTATTGGCATGCACAAACTTTCAACATTTGCAAATGCACTCAACATTTTCATTTGTGGTGGAAGAACGGGGCACCCAGTTAGAAGATCATCTTCAATGTTTGTGCAACTTTCACGAAAATGCTTATGCCACTCATACACAGACGTTTTTTTCAAGGCATCATTTCCGTTCACTTTCTTCAGCATAGCATTTCAGAAGGAGATTTACCAAGCAAAATGTAGAATTTTATGTTTGGATGCTGTTTTAAACACGACATTTCAAAGTCTGAAGAATGAAAAATTTGCTTTGTCAGAAATAACCTGCAGCTAATACAGACAGTACCAGAAATGAATTCCAAATGGCTGTGTGTTTTCATTATTAGTGCTACCAACCTCTAATAGAATGTTTTCCCTCCAACAAACACCTGTGTGAATGTAGGCGAGTATTTTGGGAATTTATTGACTCTACCTTGTATATCTTAACATTATGCAGTTTAACTTCTATTAGCATTTCCTTTATTTTCAACTCAGAATTTAAGTTTCAGTTTTTTTTTCAAGTACTTAAATAATGTGAAATAAAGCTCTTATTTAAATACTTCATTTTAATAAAATACTTCCAGCATTCAACCTATTTTGATGATTATTTTTGGTAAGATTATACTATAATTCGTAAGTTTAGAATTGCAATTGCAAATTTTTTGTTCCATTCATAACAAAAATGAAGCAAAATGGAAATTTTTTTATAAAATTAAGCAATATTTTTATAATTCTTTCTGATCCTTTTATCATTATTAGTAACAAGTCAAATGCAATTAAAAAAAATTTCCAAGCATTCAACTTTCTAAAAAATTAGTGCAATAGAAGTAACACTTTGTGCTACGGATGCAAAAATTCCAAAATTAAAAACTATAAATGACACTTGTTAGGTATAAATATATGTAAGAAAGACAACAAAAAAAAAATATTTCTAAACCTTTGTTCCCTTTATTTGTGATAAAATTCAAGCCTATATCATTTAGAATGTGTTATATTTACAGGGTAAATATTTTCAGATGAAATATTTTACTAAGTGGCAGAATATGTAACAAATATTCTGCCACTATTCAGTACTCGGTCTTTTTGCCAAATATTTTGTTGGTCAAATGTTTGGCTAAATATTTGGTAAAGTATTTTTTTGGAAAAGTATTTTTCGACAAAGTTTCTTTTTTGGAGAATAGATTAAATGAAGAATAATCTAAAATCATAATTTCATATTATCATTAGAAATAGTTTTAACATGTATAATCATTAAGTTCTATTGCTTGCCCATGGCTTGCAAATTTGATATCTGGAAGATAAATGGTAAAGCAAAATTTAAAGAATTGAAACTAGATAATTTTACACTGAACCATGAGTTTTGTACTGCTATTTTTTAAAATTTTGTTCTAGCAAGTCAATTTTACCGTATTTTCAAAACTTTTTGTTTTAGGATTTTTTTGTTGTTTTTGTTATGGTGCACATTTCAGCAAAGCGTTTCTGATATACTTCACACTTTCACTGCCACTTTTCTCCTGTACGGCAAGACAGATAACTGGTAACACAGAAAACCGTAATTTTCTGTTTCTTTCAATTTTCTTTTAATCAGTATTTTTACCATGACACAGCATTTTTTAAGAGCATTTCTAATTAGCGTTATTCTTTTATCATCAGTTTTGTCTAAAATTACAAGAACGTGAAAAAGTAAAATTTAGATTTTTAGAGTTAATTTTTTACCCCATACCAATTTTAGGTTTCCTACAGCTAGGTTTTGATTTATTTTCAATAATGACTAAATTTATTTAAACATAAAAAATATTTATTAATGATTTTTTACAAAAAAAACAACAACTTGTTATTCGATTGTCGAATATTTGGTATTCCGTAGATCTTTTTGGTTAAATATGTTCGGTATTCGGCCAAACCACTATTCTTTACATTCCTTCTAAAGTTTATAATATTTTGGAAAGAAATAGCATTTTAAAGATTGGCAATATTTGATATCAAAACTCAAAATTCACAGTGGTTTGTTGGTCCGTAAAATAATTAGCAGAGGTTCCAAGACCAGCAATCAATGCAAAGAGATGGCCTGCTCTTTAGGATTTTTTAATTTCGAATTCACGTTTTGGTGGTTTAATTTTAATATGAATTCATTTTATTAATTTAACCCACTGACGGTTCTGCACGTAAAAAGTCGCATTTTAACCTGCAGTCTTCTCTGCATAGCAAAACCGGTTTTCCCATGTTAACTGATAGGGGAACTGTGTGTAGGGGAGAAACATTCTCCCAATTTTGCCCATTTCCGCCAGTGGGTTAAAATAAAAAAAACGACTAATATCAACAGGACTATATTAACCAGAGAAAATTTGTACACACTAGTAGTATCTGATAGTTACTGGTATTTCACACCAATGAATGACTAAATTAACATAATTTTTACCCTTGATGTTAATTAAATATTCAAGTCTGTCAAGAGAAAAGCCTCCAACTGACATGAAATATAAATTATTTTTTTTTACTAAAATTGAAGATTATGAAAGTTAAGTTTTAAAAATTTTACCTACCAACCAAATTTTGATAAGAAAAAGTATTTTTCTTTCTTATATTGCTTGTACAAATAGTGATCTCTATAGGATATATTATTCCTTGAAATTGCTCTAAAATTTAATTTAAGGCTCACTAAAACATTAAAGTGTTTAAACATTTTCGAAATTTCATTTTCTAGAACAGTGTTGCATAAAAACTGAGGAACATAATTACTTTCGTGAATGCAAAAATCAGATAAGAGATGCATTCATCAGGTGTATTTTAAGGAGAACTTCTCTGTCATGCAACAACGAAATGAAGTACAAAGTTCACACAGGACAAATGACTTAATTATCCTACACACACTTTTGTGCAGTTGCACACACTGTACGAAGAATATATTCATATGCAACAACCTTAGATTATTTGCCATATGAAAATTTATTTACAGAGCTAAGAAACTTCACGATCTTCAGTACATTGATATTTTTTCTGATGATTTCTGTTTTTCTGATGCACATAGTTTTAAAACATTCCAAAAATGTGAATAATTAAATACCAGCTGAGCCTATCAGATTAAAAGGAAAAACTTAATTTTTTTTTATTTTTCTACATATTTTAAGGTTTATTATGGCATTGTAAATTTCTTATGTCACAATTAAAACATGAGCATTATTTATTTCTCATTTAATTGCAAACGTGATCAAGAAATAAACTTCCTACTTAATAAATCTTTAAATAATTTTTTATATGTTTATTTATTTTTATAAAAGAAGTGTAGTGTACAAAAAAGTACTTTACTCAAAAATTTGTAAGCAAAGCTCTTTCTTACTTATCAAATATATTCATAAAACCATTTTTCTTTTGTAATCTTTTATTTACTTATGGCTTCTATTTTGTAAAAGCTGATCCACAATTTGAAAATCAGAATCTTATCACTATATCCAATTAATTTGCACGTTTCAGAAATTTTCAAAGTCATAATCTTTACAACTTGAATGTTTTTGATAATAATATAATCTTCTTAAAAACCCTTTTTTTTAAAATTTTGTTATAATTCATAGAAATATGGAAACTGCCTACTGTGCAATTTTGATATTTATGTAAGTTACATCCTTAACAGTCAGTCTTTATTATTTTTTTAAAAAAGACTATATTTTATAGTTTTTAAACAAGTGCAGAGGACTCCCAAGAATCATCCCTATAAAAAATATTAAAAGTATTTATGACTTTTTAATCAAATTATACACAGTCGAAGTCAGCAAATGTTATGTCCATTACAATGGAATTGTCCATATTAGGTATTTCCACAGTACCAGAAGTATCTATCAACATAGTTAAGAAACACTGGCATAAAACTTTATATGGCGATTTTTAATAGTTCTCTTCAAGAGAATTGAATGAAGGAAATTATCAAATAAAGGAAGGACGCAATTTTGAATAAATATAAAACACGATACTATTTTTTCTGAAATCAATATAAAGAAAAATAAAATTTTTACCAGTCATGAACGCTGTTAAAAGATTCCTCATTTGTCACATCATACATAAGAATAAAACCCATGGCACCACGATAGTAAGCAGTTGTAATAGTTCTATATCGTTCCTGTCCAGCAGTATCCTATAAAATATAGATACACAATAATGCATTAAAAGAATTTAATTTTAGTAATCCAAATAAATAGGTATTTCAAAGGAAAATAACATTATATAACATAATGCAAGAGCAATCAATATCAAAACATAAAAATTTTTGGAGTTCTGCACACATTTTTTGAAATTTTTTTTAGAATTTGAAATTAGACAACTTTTAAAATACTTGTGTAAAAATTTTCCTGCAGTTAATA
The DNA here is from genome assembly GCF_043381705.1 of Parasteatoda tepidariorum. Classification (NCBI taxonomy): domain Eukaryota; kingdom Metazoa; phylum Arthropoda; class Arachnida; order Araneae; family Theridiidae; genus Parasteatoda; species Parasteatoda tepidariorum. The sequence goes on along the minus strand of NC_092210.1, from coordinate 52,437,525 downwards.
AATTTCTTCGTTAATATTTGGTTATGATATATTTAAGATGAATAAAAAACTGAAGTTAATATTTTTCGGAAAACATATCCATAAAACGTTAAAAGAAATTTAGTCTATTAGATACTCGTTTAAAAATTTTGCACTATCACAAAAGCGCCCAGAGAAACAGAAGGTTATACATAAAAGCGAAATAAAAAATAGAAATCGATCTTAATTCTCAAAAAAAAATTTTAAAACTGAATATCTCAATTTTCCAATATCTGTGTTTTCAAGAAAAAGTATAAAGCTAGATAGAAACCAAAACAAAAATAGCTTTTAATTTCTTAAGGAAAAATTCAAAGCTAAAAATCTAAATTTAATTTTGCACACTGTCATATTTTTTGAAAAAAAAAAAGAGGATAAAAACAAATATAAATTAGAAACGCTTTTTAAAAATGTATCATAATAAAACTGCTGATAAAAAGTAAAGTTAAATCAAGCAAAAGAGAAAGCGAGAAAAAAAATTTAGCCCTCAAAAAATTACTTCAACATTAAAAAACATTGTTTTCCACACATCTAAAATATTTTAATGTTACTAGTTCTTACGGTACAGGCAAAAATTGAAAATAAAATAATCAAGTCTATCAGAAACACTCCATTAAAATGCTGTGCTAGAATAAAAACAAAAAGCAGCAAAAATGTTCTCTCTTAAAAAACAAAATCCTTTAAACAAAAATTGTTGCAAAAGTAAAAAAATTGACTTGTCCGAATATAATTAAAATAAACTAGCAATATGAAATTTGTGGTTCATAATAAAGTAATCAAGTTTCAATTCTCGCAATTTCAGTTTTTCATTTATCTTCTGAAACATAAATTTGCAAGCTGTGTGCAAGTTGAAGAACTTAAATATGTGTAAAAACTATTACTAGTAATGTATAATAAAAATTACGATTTCTAATTATTCTACATTAAATCTATTTTTTTTAAAAAAAAACTCAAAAAATACTTTGCCAAATATTTGGCCAAATTTTCAATCTGAAAGATCTGAATACTGAATAAGTGCCGAATATTCGGTGCATCCCTGATCAAAATAATCTTTTGAAAACATAAATTACTTGAATTTTACTTCTTTCCTTTTTATGGAATTTATAAAATTCTTTATTAGTCAGCAGTTTTCAAAATTTTTACTATAGCAAAAATTTGAAAAATACATTCTAGATCTATCATGTGTGAGTCAGAAACAGAAGTTAATCCCCATGTTAATAGGATTATTCTTTTAACTAATAAAAATTACTTCCTTTGGAGAAAGTTCTTTATAAAATACACATAAAGTTAATGAATCACAAAAAATATTTTCAAATGCTTAACATAATTGTCACAGAATAACTAGTTTCTACCAAAAAAGAAGAAAAAAATCTATTTTTGATTTTACTGGCCACCATAATAATAACATAATTTTACATACTATACAACATGAAGCTGCTCATTTATTCCTTAACTAAAAATTACGTAATTCAATTATGCAAAAAAAAAATTCTTTTTAAATTTAAAATTACAGTAACACTTTAAAACTAATAAAGTCATTGGGTGTATTCTTTAGATTTAGATAAAAAATATAAATTTAAAAAATGCACTTAACAATTTAAATTTAAATAAAAGTTTATGCAATATAAATATATATAAATAATGATTAAACTGAATTTATGAAGATGTGTAGAGAATTAAGCAAATTAAGAAAACCTAAATAAATATTACAAATGAAAATTTATGTATGTCCCCTTTAAAATTTTTAATAAAATTGTAACTGTGTCAAATATTTTTTTCAATCAAAAGTTTCAATAACTTTGAAATAAAAATAAAGTGAGTATTTGTGAGAAATGCAGCTGAAAATTTTTGCAAAAAAAATTTATACCACAGTTCTTATTGCCATTTAGTGTCTTTACCATATCTGAGATTTTATAAAGCAAAAATCTATGACAAATTTTGTTATAATTTAAAAAATCTATGTGTTCAACTATTAATAAATATCATTTCAATAAATATCTTGTTAGCAAAGATCTTAATTGTATAAATTAATTGGCATTGTCTTTAAGTATATAAATTTTTGAAATTTGATGAGTCCAAAATAGAGTCGAAATGAAATAGATCATAGAAATCTGATCACAGTCTTAGAATGTATAAATGGGCAATTCCATGATGACTGACATTACATAAATGGCATGGAAAGGACATAATTCGTATTTTTATTTGGAAATTCTCCTTGTTTTATAAGCAATAAGAGGATTACTTTTTAAAAATTTATTTTTAAAAAAATCAAATTAACAGGAAACATATTTACAGATTACAGAAAGCGACAAATAGAGAAAAAGCTCTTCCGACATGTGTTAAATTTTTTAAGTAAATGATGTTACAAATGCAAACTATATTAAAATTTTAATAAACTTTTTTGTCATTATTATTACAAAATACTTAAAAACTACTTACAATTTTTAAATTCACATCTAAAATAGTTAATAAAAACTAAGAAATTTGTCAATGGAAGGATGCTATTAAACGTTTAATTATTTATTTATTTTTTGTTATGTTGTCCTTCATATCATGGAATTGCACAAATGTTTAATATTTTCTTTATTGCTTTTATAAATAAAAATATCTACAAAATCAAAATGTAAAAATGAGGAGAAAAATAATAAATAATTAACTTATATGCATAACTTAAAATGAACTAAAAAAATAGAAAAAAAGTAAAATTGAATAAAATAAGAAAATTACCCAAATTTGAAGTTTTACTCTTTTATCTTGTCTAAAGACTGTCTTCACTTTAAAATCGATTCCCACAGTACTCACAAATGCTGAAGTAAAAGAATCTTCTGCATATCTAAACAAAAAAGAAGTTTTTCCAACACTGCTATTGCCTATTATTAAGATTTTGAACATGTAATCAAAGTTCTGATCAGCTGCATCCTTTTGCCATCTATCTGGACCTGCTGCCATCTAAAAATAGTGAAAAAGTAATCATTAGAATTAATTTTACTTGAGAATTAAACTTAGAAGAAAGAATTTAGTCACAAACATTGCTTTGAATAATTATATTTTTCCCCATGAAGCATTTCACATGTAAGTTTTTAATATACTTAATTTTTTACACAGTGAAAATTTGGAATCTTTTTAGTTGCAATATTCAGAAATTGCTTATAATTTTAAGCAAATAATTTTCTTTCAAATAAAAATTTGTTAATGCAGGAAAAATATAAAAATAATTTTTTAAATGATTTTTTAATTAATTTTAATTTTTTAACTTCTTATTTATTAATTTTTCAACTCCCAATTAATTCCTTTTTCACTTTTGAATAATGAAAATATTTTCAACAAAAATTAGATATCTAGATACAGTAAGATAAATTTTATTTTATATAGCTATAAAAATATTTTTGACTTTGCATCATTAATTAAAGAAAGTAAACTAATTGTTAAGTATTGGGACTTTAACAGTCAAATTTTATTTTTATGAAATTACAAAATGAGATAATAAAAATTTATTTCAAATGCATTTTATAAGATTCAACATTTATAAATCTTTACTCGATTCAAGTAGAATTCTATATTATAATACTTGATACACATGGAAAAAAATTAATTTCACTTGGGAAAAAAAAGGCTTTCATAAATATTTATTTGTTATTTCAGTTTTGTGTCAATAGACAAAAAGTTTAAAAAAAAAAAAAAATGAGAGAACACTTTCTTTTTAATGAATTTTTGAATTTCGAAAGACATTTAAAATAATAATAGTTTGCACAGTGTCTATAAAATAAACAAAACAATTAAAATGAGCAGACATTAAAAAAATCACTCCTTTAAAGCGTAATTGAACCTCTTTGAATTATTTATAATGCAATAGAGAGAACTGAGGTATAGAAAATAAAAACTTTTCAAGAAATACAAAATTTTATAATGAAGAGAACGAAGTTCGGCTAGTTTTAATTAAAAATTTTAAGAGAAGGAAGAAGAAAAAAAATGATTTTACTATACAATTAAGATTTTCTAATTCATACTAGGTACATATACCTAGCGTATTTCTAAAGATAGAAATAATGGATTTCTGTGAATAGTATATTTCGCCAGTGTGTATTGTATTTTACGATTGTATTTAAAATGAAATTCATAATTGATTAAAAGAAAAGAAACGGATATACAAATTGGATTATTAAAAAATTACAAATGAAGAAATGAAGTAAAGATATGAAAATAAAATATGAAATTAAAGACATGAAAAAAATTTCGCTGAACAACCAAACTTTAATTATAAACTAAATTAGAAAAAAAAATTCATGGTAGGAAAAAAAAGCAAAAACAATAATGCAAAGCACAAATAATAATTTACAAGTATTTAAATAATTTTTACAACTTCCTACTTAGCTATTAATCGAAAGCCGACTAAATTACAAAATTGTGGGAGCACTTTTGTTTATAATATTATTATTATTATAATATAATGTTAATAGCATAATATAAACAAAATCAACCACAGAGAACATCTGCAGTTTTTTTAAGAGAAAAGCATTTAAATTAAGATTACAGCAAAACCACAGATGATGAATTTAAAAATGGAGATTTTATGATTTACCTTAATTTGATCAAATTAGTGTTGATGTCTAATTATACAATATTATTAGTTTCCAATAAATATGTCAATGTCCCCAACAGGTGATAACAGGTTCTTTGAAATGATTAATGAATAATAATGATGGCGCTGAAACGATTACAATTGTGATTATTTTTTATATCGATATCTAATAAACAATCAATACTTTATTAAAGACATTGTAGAGGGCACTTGTGTAAACAAGAAGACATCAGCTCATTGGCTTGTGAAATCGATCATCAACAGTTGTATTTATCTACACGCAGTGTTTCCCAAAGTGTGGTACGCGTACCCCCCGGGGTACGGACACAGCTTAGCGGGAGTACGCGTTCTCATGCGAAATATCTTGCAAGAAGCGAAAATTTAATTTTTTTTTAAAAAAACAAAGCTAGCCATGAAAATTAACGATTACGTATTTTTCTATTGGCTATTTGTTGCAGAGTTAGCAGTTACTAATTAGTGGTGTCAACAGCCAGTTGTGACTTTTAACTTTTGTGCAATTTTTTCATAGTAAAAAATACATGCATTTTTTTATTAGTGGTACACAGCGTTACGAAACATTTAGAAAGGGTACACAAAAGTCATAAGTTTGAGAAATACTGATCTACAGCAACATTACTCCTTAGGTTTTATTATAGATTTTTAAGTTGGATTTTTCTGAACTTTTGAATATTTAGAATAATATCGAGTAGAAAAGTTCTCCTTAAGCGATGATTGCTGAAATCAAAAAAGTAAAAGGGGGAAGAAGAACCACTGTGCCGACCTTGGAATTTCCCAGAAAGCAGCACATTGGTTTCATCGTGTGTCCTTCTTAATAGAAATTTGATTATTTAAATGTTTCAGAAACGTTTCTGTTCAGAAACGGTTCAGAAACGTTTAAACGTTTCTGTGCTTAAAATGCTTATTTATTATCTCAAGCAAATGATCTTCCCTAGTGTCAAAACTAATTCGATTTGCACTTCGAATCGGAATTAATTAATGATCTCAGGATTCTTGATTATTCCCTAAGCAACTTACCACACACAGAATGAATTATTTTACAGTTCTATTTACAAATATATAAAATACAAACTCTCAAGGATATAAAATGACGTAAATATAAATATATTAATGATCAAAAATAAATAAATATAAGCACAAAGCCATTTTGTTTCCTCTCCACAAAAAGAAAACGAACAATCTCAAGAAAAAAAAGAAGAAAAAACTGCTACCATATCAACTTAATTTTATGAACTAAATCAAAGTTAAAAATTAAGCAGACGATAATTCTCAACATCGTCCCACCTAATTTAAATTATAGTCGAGTAATTGCATAGTTAGTTTACGTTCAAAAATATATCAATTAAAGTAAGAAAATTAAAATAATGAAATAGAAAATTATGAAATATATAGTGTTCAGAAGTTCAGTCTCTGAGATACTTTGATTCCAGACATTTGAATCTGATGGACAGAGCTTACTTCAGTCATATCATCAGAAATAGAATCTTTACAAATTTCATCTCCCACCTTCTCAGATGAATATTTCTCAAAAATGGGATCACTGTTGGAGATTTCACGTGGATATAGTACAAATTTAACTTGTTTACGCTTCTGGTATTGATGTCTAAAACAGTAAGACAGTTTTTTCTTTGCATTCGTGCATTATACACTTGTTAATAGAACAAAAAATTTAAAGAATTTTTGTGTATAAACAATACTTTTTTTAAATTTTTGCATGGACAGATGTATACACTTAATAGTGCTATCCAGAAACTATCTGAATAGGCAATGTTAATTCTCCGATACAACTGTTCATGTAATTATATAAGACGAATCCCAAGACAATCGGATTAATAGTTTAGAAGTTGTAAGCGTTTTGTGTACAAAAAATATAATTTTGCACCTGCTCTTATTTAAATATTTTACATAGCTATACAGAAAAGTGAAGTACTGTTTCCTAGGTATTTTTTCTGATTTAATCAAATGAGGCAAAAATGCGAATCAAAATGGCCGATATTTCAAAAGTTGAACTGATAGTACAGATGAGAGTAGGGGAGTTTTCAGGTATCATTTATATAATAGCATTTTTTCGAAAGAAACACCTCTTATTCTTTGCTATAATTATTGAACTATTATATCAGAGCGTAAAAAATGATTAGGAATCCTAACGTTATATTCAGAAACATATATCTGAAAGAAACGAAATAACGTATAAAATCGGTTGTTGAGAAGGACAATATCTGTTTAAGAGTAACCCAGAACTGTATGTAATATGGAAAAGAGACTATTAAGCTTTCTTTTTTTTTAACGGTGGGGAAATTTGAAACACATTGTTAGAAATTTATTTACTACACAAAAATTTTCAAACGTTTGATTAAAAACTTTGTACTTAAACTTTTTTCAGTAAATATTACTAAAACTAATTTAATGTCAACCATGTAACCCTGCTCTAAAATCTTAAAGGGAAAAATTATGAGCAATCCATATTTTGCATATAAAGGTAAATGAACTATGATACGTTGTTCCTTCTTTCCAATGAAATTTGCAGATAGAAAGCGATCGGTCTTTCCCCCTTTGCTATTATTATTTTTTATCATTTCTTTATATTTTGTTTAAAAAAGTATATTGATTTTTAAACATTTTTATTCTTAAAACCAATTTGTTCTTCAAAACTATGAGTGTAGCCACAGAGTTAAAAAACTTTAGTCTTATCAAGTTCTTTTTTCTTTCTTATTTTTTTTCTTTTTTGTATGACAAATATTCTTGAAAGAACGCGCTAATTTAACAAATGAAATATTGTTTGAAGCTTGAACACAATTATTGCTAACATAATCAAGAGTTTGAAATAGTTTTTGCGCTAAAAAATTCAAATTCGAATTTTAAAAAAATTTAATCTACCAGTAACGTGGAGTTAACTCTATAATTAACTTAATAATTATAAAGGAAAGCAAATCTGTCAATGGCATAGAAAAGGGAAGATTTGTAATAAAATTGATTCAGAGAATTGTAAACGTAAACAATTGTATGACAGACACACTTTATTTATTTACATTTTTAAGTTGAAATGCATAAATGAAAAATAGGGCTATTTAACTTTGGAAATTGAAAAAAATCATGAGCGAATGCTCATGGGACAAGGCACCATTGGAGAACACAGGGACAAGGCACCATTGAGAGGAATGAATGCTGGTGTCGATTCCATGCAATAACAAAAACTCGCATTTAAAAGTAACTCTAGTTTTCAATACTATAAGAATACAAAAAATTTAATTCTAAATTGACAAAACTTCTTTGAAAAAAACGCGCTTCAAAGCAGCAGAAATTTCAAAAAACGAAAGAATAAATGCAGCAATAAAGGAAACGAAGGAAATAAAAATAAAAATATGACCACCGAAGACGACGTCTTCACGCGCAACTTGTTTAATAGCCGATAACAGGTTTAATGAAAATTTGTATGAAAAATTCTTTTTTATTTCGTTATTTGTTTCGTTTTAGTTTTTATTTCGTTACTTAATTTTTATTGTGTGAGGTGAAAAAAAGATCTAGAACTAAATTATTGTAAAGAATAAACGTTTAATATAAAATATTCTGAAAAGAACATTTTTGATGTTTTTATGATGTTATTTTTAACTTGGATTTTCATTATTAAAATATTTGTTATCTATTGAAATATTTTTGTTCGTCTTGCGGTTTACCTCTTTCAGATAGATACGCGTTTCCATTAAATATGTAACATAGGCCATTTTTTTCCTTTGTTTTGCTTGCTTTCTCTACTATTTTAACACTTGACTTTGATTTTAACTCCATTTGATTGCTTTACATTGAGTATGTAATAATATTTGCGTTTAAAGTAGTATAACCACTTTAAACTCTTGTAATAATTTGTACTTTTAGCAAAATCATGATTTATGAAATATAGATATAAAAGTATGAAAGTTTTATTAGAATTTTAAAGAGGATGAATAAAGATATTGTGAGTCTCAGATTTGAATGAGGCTCCTTTTTTTTAAATTAAAGATTTAATTTATCCCACACACATAATTTCCAGAAAAGATAATATTGATGAATTAGTGTTTCGAAATTTGAAATATTAGATTTTTCAAAAAACAACTTTTTTATATTTAAAGTGATTATCTTTTTTGAAATAAAAAGAAATCATTTGCGGCTAATTAAATTATTTCTTACAGTCATCACATATTTTTTTTCAAATTAAAAGTTTTCAGCAATTGCCTCAAATTTAAAAACTTGAAATGTAGGGCTACATCTAAATTACTAAAAATTTCTTAATTTTAAACTTTATAATAAAATAAAATTTCTTCGGAAATCAATTTTAATGAAAATTATTCTGACAAAACTTTAAACTTCTCAAATATTTTAATTTTATATTATGTATTACTTTAAAGTATTTAAATTAGAGTAGATTTTCAGTTGTCAAAATGCAATTTTATTTAATTATTAAATATTTATTACTTTGTTGATCGAAAATAACTTTGCTTAATTTCTTCGACAGTTATAATTTAAAGTTACTACTTTTGAATAATTAAGTATCCTTTTATTTTTTATAATAGTTATTTTGTGATAAATATTACAATGTGATAAATACAAAAACCATACAGAGAACTAGTTTAAAAATATATTGCAACTTCAAATCTAATTCAGGTTTAGCTTTTACCTACATCATATACAATTGAATTAAAGTTTACTTTCGAAAATATCCGATTTGATCGGAAAAAAACATAAACGATCCTTAAAAACATCTTTCCTTGTCCGAAACATTCGAAGACCATATGCATTAATCTAATAAGGAGGGACACTTCGTGAATTTTTTAAACTTTTTTGAATGTTGTGTCAAATTTAAAACTATTTTCGAACTGTAGTACGTGTGTCAAATTTTCCGAAAATGCCCGATTCTGTCAGAAAATAAATATAGACGATCCTTTAAATCGTCCTTTTTTGTCCGAAACATTCCGCACAAATATCGAGAAAGTGTTTGATTTGAGAGTCAGCCTATAAGTTTTGACCACTCGGAGCACACTCCATCCACTGGTTACATCACATTTCAATTTCAAAAAGTTGCCCCTAAAATTCTCCAGGTGAGGCATTTATAATCAGATTCAAACAAACAAGTTATCTTCTCCTACACCCGTTATGCGACACTGTCCCTTAAAAATGACGTCCCTTCATAAAGCCATCAAGAAAAATATAGATAAAGCAGAGTATTTTGAAACAGTGAAAATTTTCTTATCGTAAAACGGAATCAGCTAACTTTGTAGGTATACCACACGTAGAGAAACTTACCTTTGTAGGTATACCACACGTAGGGATACTTGGGTATCGTTCCAGAATATTACTTTCTTGAGAGGGAAGAACAAATATTTTATATTTTTAAGCAAAGAAGAGGTTCATATAGATGTCATTAAAATGATTTTTTAAGTGTTGTTTTTTCCCAAATAAAAGACGTAGAAAAAAATTTAAGACTATTTTTTTTAATGAGTAGTTTGAGAAAATATTAAGAAATGCCATTTACAATGGGGAGAGGGGGGGTAGACCTCATAAACCCCTCCCTTACCTACGTACCTGCAGCTTATTGTGATCTGTTTTTAGTGGTTTATTTAAGATAAAAGGTGATATTAATCAAAATTTTAAATGGAATTTTTTTAATTAAATAAATATTGTTTTTATTCTACGACTGACTTTCTTAATCACTAAAAAGCTTTTCAATTTATGTTATTTTTATTCCGATATATAAAAAAAAAGGTGTGTTTAAATTAAAACAGTCGAGTCCAGAATAGATTAAACTTAATTTTGGACTGTTTCATGTTTGTGCTTTTAAATGTAATTTAGAAAATAAATAAATCTGTTATTTTTATTTTTTTCATTTTTTAATAAGCAAGCCAATTGGTAGGTTATAAGAGCCATGCGGTAAAAAAGGATTAAAAAAATTAATAAAAGTTTAAAACACAGCATTATGTTTTCAAAAATTATAAAAAAAGTTTTAAATACTATTTTAATTGGAGATTCTTAGAATTTTGATCATCGTACATTTTTATATTACGCTGATAATCATTTAATTTTTTCCTGAAACATTAATTTCTGAAATAAAATCCAATATTTTCAATTTTTTTTATTATAATAAGCATTTTGCTCAAGAATTTAGTAAAGTATTTGAAATTAAAATTAATTTGCACAAATAACAATAGATGGCTCTATTGAAGTTCGTTGTACCGAACTGAAGTTGACGCTCGCTAAGCATGAGTGAATTCGTTTGTTTATTTCTCTATGATTAAAAAAAAACAGTGATCCCAAAAGAGTAGTGACATTAAAAAGATTACTCATTTGTTTTATTTATTAATTTTCCCTAATATTTTTTGTTCAAGTTAAATATTGTGAGATAATCAAATGTATAGTTAGAAAATTCCTATGAATGATGACATTATGTAAAAACTTAAATAATAATCTTAATTAAACTTTCTAGAATATCGAGCGTATATGCTTCGCTTCATAAACACAACATTGATTTCAAACAACCGAAAGTTTTTAAGTTGTTGTCCTTTCCGATTTTAAAAAGCTTGTTGTTTCAACTCTTTTAATCATTCTTGACAAATATGTAGGTACTTTATTTACGTTTAACTTGAGATGCACAATGGGCTATTCTCGACTTTCTGGGAAACATCCCAGAGGATGATCCGAAGATCATGCCATTACGATTTGGGAGGCCACTTCCTCAATTTAGACAGAGGTCTGAAGGGGAAAGAAATCTTTTCCAGATCCCTGTATCCACGATACTGCTCAGCACAGGACTTTCGATTTCAGAGATTTTACAAGCACGTATATCGCATGTATCTTAGTGAAGCTCAGGATCGAACCCCGGACCCTTTGGATTGGAGTCCCATTCTTAAACCACTGGGTTACCACAGTCCTGTTGTAGCGTATGAAATTTAAACTATAAAGATGTGCTGAACAGCATTTCTCTAAAAAGAGAAACAAGAGTTCAGAGCACTGCTGCCGAAAGAACTAATACGCAGTTGCAAAACACTGAATTCTTGAAGGTGGATCAAACTGGCTTTGATCTAAACTTTATATATATATAAACCGACACTTAAACAAATACTGCAAAATGTGTTATATTGGTTAATATATTTTTTTACTTTTCTTTCATTTAAAACAATAAAAAAGGACGACGATTCGAAAAGAACATAATGAGTTAAATCAGTATTTTTTACATTGCTAAGAAAAAAATCATAAAAATTAGTCCAGTTAAACGAATAATAGATCAACCTATACAAGTCTGACACTCTTTTAAATTTCAAAGCTTTTTTTTCTTTCTCACTCTGACTGGAAAAGTCATAAATTTAATTTAACATTAAGTTTTAATACTTATTTACAGCTTAGACAACATTTTTTTACCTTTTAGGAGTAAAATTCGCCAAACAGGAAATTTTAGTCCACAACAATAAATAATTTATTTTCCTTTCTTTCTTTTCATTTTTGTAGCTCAATTTTTTGTTTTCAAATCTAGAATGGTATACTATTCGACGAATCTTAACTTCTCTAAGTTTGTATTTATTATAATTTTATTTTATTTCATAACCGTCGTTGAACAGCCGACTCAATTTTTGGTTTTACTACTACTAATATTCAACTACGTAGCCTTGTAATTTTGAACCCAATCCAGAAGACAGGGAAACTCCTGAATCAAGCATTGGGAGAAATTTGCCTCTCGAAGAGGATTTTTTCATGGAACTAACCCGCATTTGCGTTACATGGAGAGGAAGACCACGATAACCTCCCACGGTCAGCCAGAAAAGGAGACTCTAACCCATGATCCGTCTACCACTGAGGATTGCGTCAGCACTGTGATTTATTTTATACTAGCTCCTACCAGCTAAATGTAAGATTAACCCTTTCCGGGGCAGTGCGCCCAATCTGGCATCACTTATTCCAAAAAATAATGCGAACCACTAAAAATATAATACTATTTGCTTCTAATCGTCCACCGTTTTTAGCAACTACTATTCTTCACACAACATTGAGTTAAGTTGCTTGACTAAAATTTTTAATCAAAATATATTGCACATAAAAAGAGTTGAAATATTCAAACTAATATTGTTATTACAAATTTTTCGAGCTTAGAAAGTTTTAGTTTTATGATTAAGTCGCTTAGGTAAAACAGCATTGAATGTTCGGCAATTTTTTAATTCGTATAAAAACTTAAAATAATTTTGAAGATTGTATTTTTTTTTTCAATTTATTTTAAAGCTTAAATAAATTCCAAAAAACTTTATTTAAACTTAGCACTACCGTCCACAAGTTATCTTTTCATACTAAATCACAGATACAGTCGGACCTCTATTTAACGAAGTCGCTAAATCCCGATAAAAAGTTCGTTATATGGAAAATTCGTTCAGTACAAAATCACCCTTTGAAGTACAACACAAAACAGGTCCTAAATTCATAAACACTAGACATAATTAAAATAGCAATTAATACAGCTGTATTTTGTAAAGTAGTATTTACTATTTATTTTACAAATCTTAACCATAAAAGAAATCTGCATGGAAAGCAAGAATAGAGCAAAACATTATCCAATGTTACACTATCATGCTACATACATTTTCAACTAAAAAAACCTAAATTTATGTATAAAATTATAGCTGCATTTATTATAAAAGTAATTTTAAACATACATTACCACATACATTCTTAAGTATAATTGCTGCTGATAAAATCCGTTAATTTTGTCTGAGTTTTTCGTTTGAAATGCAAACAAAAACTGAAAGGGATTTTACTGCTTTCTCTATAAGTTAAGTGGCTTCGAAAATGTATTCAAAGTCATTTCCTCCGTAAAATGCGTTAACAAATTTTAAATGCTCTGAAATATTTTGGAAAACAGGGAAAGTGGATCTCAAAGAAAAGTTCGTTAAATGGAAAATTCACTTCGCTATTTGGAAGTTATTTTACAAAGAAATTTCCAAAATGTACTTGCTTCCTCAAAAAAATTCGCTAAATAGAGGAATTCGCAAAATAGAAGTTCGTTAAATAGAAGTCCGACTGTACTTTTTTTTGCTGTAAAATAATGGCTATCTACACATTGTTGTTAGAAAATGTATTTAGTTCTCTCAAGATCCATATTTTATTAACTTTGAGAGAGATTAGATGCTTCCAGGAAACTTTAACTCGATCCAGAACTATTTCTAAATTTCTTTTTATAAAAAGATACCTTTCAAAAATGCATGGCTGCGAAAATACGTAGCTTTAAATAATAAATACGTGCAAAATACGTAGTTTTGTTTCACCTGTAAATCAAAAAAGCCAAAAAAATCCCGTTGAAAATGTGAAGACGTGACAGCAAAAACTCCTAATTCTATTGCTAATGCTAATTGTGCTCAATAAACTTATTTACATGCATAATTCGTACAATCAAGTAATTTTCAAAAGATGGAAGCTGCAGAAATACGTAGTTTTAAATAATAAATACGCAGTTTTGTTTCACCTGTAAATCAAAAAAGCAAAAAAAAAAAAAAAAAGAAAGAAAGAAACGTTAAAAATGTGAGGACGTGGCAGCAAAAACTCGTAATTATATTGCTAATGCTAAGCTCAATAAACTTATTTACGTGCATAATTCGTACAATCAAGTAATTTTCAAAAGATCGAAGGAAACAAAAATAAAAATGGTAACTCGAAAAATAATCTCCTCAACAAACATTTTCACATCAGAGTATTTCGTAAACATTTCTCTAAAAATGTGCTTTTCTTTCTTTCTTGTAAATCAAATAGTTTTGGCATTCTGAGAATGATTAGCGAAGCGCTGAGAGTTTTCTTAAACAATAGAGACTGGGGCCAAAGCAATAGCGTTTTTTTATTTTCTTCATCTCTCTCACTTTCTTCTTTTTTTCTTCTTCTTTCCTGTAGAGCAGTGTTTCCCAAACTTAGGACTTTTGTGTACCCTTTCTAAATTTTTCGGAACGCTGTGTACCACTAATTTAAAAATGAATGTAATTTTTACTATAAAAAAATTGCACAAAAGTTAAAAATCAAAACTGGCTGTTGACACCACTAATTATTAACTCTACAGGACTAACTAATTACAGGACTAACTAACTAATTATTAACTCTGTTAACTCTGCAAAAAAAAAATAGCCAATAGAAAAATACGTAATCGTACATTTTCATGGCTAACTTTGTTTTTTTATTATTTTTTAATTAAATTTTCGTTTGTTGTAAGATATTTTGCTTAAGAACGCGTACCCCTGCTAAACTGTTCCCGTACCCCTGGGGGTACGCGTAACACACTTTGGGAAACACTGCTGTAGAGCAATAACGCACTTAAAGCATTAAACTATGGTCCATTTTGAAGGAAAGAAGAGGTGGAAATTATTTACCATCTCAAAAGGATAAGTTTTGCTTTTTTATACCACCAACAATTTGAATAAAAACCATGAATATACACATTCACTAGATTGAATATCCGTACCATTAAGGATTATAAAAAGTTTTCACCTAACATATCGCCTAATGTATGAAATATACGTGGGAAACTTGCAAAATATTTGGAAACTTACATCTGAGTCTGATTTCTCAAAAAGGGAACAGATTTTCGATATCATGGATGATTGGCCCGCAGCCTTCTCGGCGGTTGTAGTGTGGAAATTTGTAGAGGAGGTATCAGCTCAGGCGCTGTTCACGTCGTCTTAACAGGCTCAAAATTACATGGCATTCCTACCATAGTTGTAAAAAAATAGAGCCCTAAAAGTGTGGTTGAGTGCTTGGCCATAGTTGGGGGTGGCACGTAAAAACTTTTCGAAAAATTAAAATTTGAAAAAATGATTTCTTCGGGATGTCCGTGAAAACCATACTCGTACGCTGTGATATAGTGACAAAGAGTAACAAATTTAGAAATTTGGCAGAAAAATTTCATTATAAACAATACTTTAACCAAAAGATTACTAACAGTAATGAGCTTTTTAGCAGATAATGACTATCTATTAAAATTTTAATAGCTTCTTATTTCACAAATTTATATTGTATAATTTTTTTCTCTTTGTCTTTTTTCTTCTTCTTAATTTCCACATTTTTAATTCAAAAAAAATATATATTTTCTTTTTTTTAAAAATATCATGTTAAGTAGAAAATTTTTCATTTTAAACAACCATTCTTAAAGATTTCTTTGTAAAATAATGAACAACATTATGTTATTTTTATTTTCTTCCTCTTATGTGTATATTAAACAACCTAGCATAGTCTCAATGAGATTATTATGAAACAAATTCTATATCATTGTATTTATACACTGTAACTATTTATATACTGCAAATATTGTCTTGTACGTATCAAAATTTCAAAATTAATACCGCTGACTGGACCCGTTTATTGGTGGAGTGGAGCTGGACTAGTGGCCAAGTCCTGGGCTATATGGTTAAGGGTTTTGTATAACTTAGGTACATGCTCAGGGCTTGGAGGAAAGAAAAAAAAAGGTGACAAAGAGTGGCATTATGTGACATCAATACAGTGACACAATTTTTAAGTATTGAGAAAGACTTCCTTTTCCATTTTTTTAGATTTTTCGTTGTTTTAAATATTTTGTTTTCTTTTTGACAATGTGTAAACCTTCGATATCGAAAAGAAATATTAAGAAAATATTGAGATTCAGGATTTTGAAATTGTCTTTTTATTATCATTTCAATCATTAATATTTTTAGTTATTACTGTTTTCTAGTATCATTTTTAATGTGATTATTTTTAAAAATATTTGATACTTTTTTAAACAATTTTATATTTTTCTGCATGTTTGAAAAAGTTGGGAGAAGCATATAGTGGTACTCTTCTGTCCCCCCCCCCCCCAAAAAAAAAACTACTCGGAATTTTAATAGAGAAATGAAGTATGATTGGTTTCGCTATTGAGAGTTATAAAAACTCTTCAAAAACTCACTTAGTACAATTTTCTTAATCAATTCCTCAAAATAACCATATAAATTTCGTACAGTTTAAAAATGAACATCAATTAAAAATAATCCTATTTTTAAAACGTTCAAGCTATATGTCAGATTAATTTTAATATTTAAACATTTTATTATTTTTTTAGATAAGAAAAATCTAAATCAAATACATTACAAGTATAATGCATATTAAATAAATTTTGTGATAAATTTCGAAGATTGCGAATAAATATTTAAGTGCCATAAAATGGATTAACTTTACTCTATCATGAATTATGAGATTTATGTTCCATTAAATTCTTCAAATCCTATTTGCATACATTAAACCTTGCTTATAATAATCCTTTCAATCGAAAGTTCAAAGTTGTGTTTACCTTTGATATAATTCTTCAACTTTCAAAAATAATTCGAGGTTAATTTAATATGCACATCATTTTCATTGATTTTTCTTAAAAATCACACGCAAAGTTAAAAGAATGTATTATGGTATTAATAAATTAACGAAAGACACTTTTTTTGCCCTCAAGTAGCAAGAGAATAATATTAAATGCTACTAATTAAGCATGAAAATGTAAAACATTTATAAGAATGCTTTTCTGAAAGAAAAAAAAAACATTTATATTCCAAAAAATCTTTAACTTATACATATTTTATTTTACAATTATAGATTGGTGGAATAATAAGGAAAATACAATTACAAATTTTAATTTTAAATTCTTTTTTTCTTGGGTTAAAAAATCCCGCAGACATGTAGATTATTATAAAATATTTATTATAATAATACAGGGTTCCTACACTATTTTGAGAAAACAATATCCTGACTTTTGCAGGTTTTTCCTGACCTTTTACAATAAAATTCCTGAACCGCCGTTTCGCACTCCAACAAAACTTTTACCATTGCAGTTTCAATTAGTCATAATACGCTTAGTCATAAGTATCATATATTGAATAGGATAAACACTTATATATTAAAGTGGAATTGCGTAATGGCACTTTATATCCTAAATTATATTTTCAGAAAACTTGTGAAACATATTTTTAATTATCATTATTAGATTTTGTTGTTATATACGAAAACTATTTAAATAAAAAGATCAAGAAAATCAGTTGGATTATGGAAATATTATTTTATTTAATGTTAAGTGGAACCAAATGCATGAGTGTCGTCAGGATATAAAGGGTTAATCAAATCTGCGAGATATGTATCAGCATCCTCAAATAATATTTACTCTTAAAACATACTAGAANGGTGAATTGATGTCGTCGGTCATCAAAGATCATTTTGAAAGCAGAAAATGACCTCTCCACGTCAACCGATGTTATTGGACAAAACTTGTACAATTTCGTGCTCATTGGTTTTACTTTCTCTGGAAGTTCAGTTCCGTTTCCATTAAGAAAATCATTTATTTTCTTCACTGCTGCAAAACCCGAATTTTCGTTTTGAACGAAACACCATTTTTCTTTTACTTTCTTCCCAACTGAGTCTCGAAGAGCATTGATGCACTATTGAATTTTTTCAATTTCGGATATGGCCTCAGCCAGGGGAAGACCTAGTGTTTCGAGCTTTGTTATTGCTTCACTTAAGAAAGAAAAGTGAGTGTCAATTATGGCCAAGTCCTTCTGCAAAGAGATATCCTGTAGTAATTCTTTTGTGACATAAACTGAAGAAGCACAGGAACTGTCAATTGCATCTACAACTGACTTTATTGCATCAAAATTATTAGCGTAAAAACGTGCAGCTTCAATCCATGTACCCCACCTAGTTATCACAGGCTGTGGAGGTAAGGGCAAATCAGGATACAGTTCTTTATACAATTTTATGTGCACAGGTGCCTTGAGAAAAACTTTCTTGATACTAGAAATTAAATCATTCACAGAGGAGAATACTTCTCGAACAGTCTCAGCCAGTCTGTGAACAGCATGAGCCAAACATGTAATATGAAGCATTCTGGGATAAATAATTTCCAGTGCTGCTGCAGATTTGACCATACACGGAGAGGCATCACTGACAAAAATCAAAACATCTTCAGAGCCATCTCTATCAGGCCATAATAATCTGATAGAATCATTGACAAACCTTGCTATGGTTGAATGATTGACTTTTTCAAGGGCTTTTGCTTGCTAGAAGATGTGGTCGAGTAGGAATATTATACATTTTTCCACAAATAAAATGAGCAATATAGCGAACGCACTTATCTGTCGTCTCATCGACTTCAATCCATATAGGGCCATCTCCAATATCTCGTCGAATATCATCAAGTATTTCGTTATATATCGGTTGAAGGTAGTTCTTTCTTAAAGTCGATTCATCGGGAATGATCTGATTGGTACAATATTTTTTTAAAACCTGTCTTAAGTTTGGATTATTTAACTTCTGACCATCCCTTTCTGAAGTTTCTATGTCGAATGTCTGTTTGGGTGGGCCCTTTGTACCCCCCTTCCCGATTGCAATCACCCCCAGCAACATCAATCCAGCTGACCCTTTCAGGTGATAAAGAACGACAAAATAAAATTTAAAGCATTCCTTATGCTAACATAAAAAGAATAGTGATATGGTTTTAGGAGGGAAAAGCCATAAAATGCTGAAAATATGCATTTATAAGAGCAAATATACCTTTTTATGCACAAATGGCAAAAAGTGCTAAAATATGCAATTGCATATGCACGTATGCAATTGCATATTATCCGCTGTCTAGTCATAAGTATCATATATTGAATAGGATAAACACTTATATATTAAAGGGGAATTGCGTAATGGCACTTTATATCCTAAATTATATATTCAGTAAACTTGTGAAACATATTTTTAATTATCATTATCAGATTTTGTTGTTAGATACGAAAACTATTTAAATAAAAAGATCAAGAAAATCTGTTGGATTATGGAAGTATTATTTTATTTAATGTTAAGTGGAACCAAACGCATGAGTGTCGTCAGGATATAAAGGGTTAATCAAATCTGCGAGATATGTATCAGTATCCTCAAATAATATTTACTCTTAAAACATACTAGAACACTTGTTACATTAAAATATTAATTTTTAAAAATCACCAATTCACTTCAAACTGACTTTTCTTTTAAAAGATAATATTGAAATATAAAGGGGAAAAAGTCAAGAAAAGTTAATTATATACAAATAAAAATTCAGATAGAAAATTATGCAACTTGTGAGAAAAATAAAATCAAAAATATCTTCTTTTTTTTCCAGTATTTTTAAATTTATTTCTGTAAGCTTCCGAAGAAACTCAGGGGCTCCTATGTTATATAATATTTCTCAACATATTTTGTTTGACAATTTCTGAATTAAGAACATCCAGTTCTGTTACAGTAGTTTTCGTCAATTTAGCTTTTCTTAATTTCAAATCATCTATCTTTTCTTTTGTTCGTTTTCTCAAAATTTCAGCTTTTTTATTCTCTTCGTTTTTCTATTTGGCTTCTAATGCATGTCTCCATCTTGTTCTAGATCCTTTTACAGCATCTATCATTTTTTCATTAATGTCTATGTTTTTTATTCCATTTATAAATGAAACATAATTATACACACGCCTTTGCGAAATAATAGTCTTCATAGAGGTTTTCAACCAATAAGCTTTTATTGATTGAAAACCCCCCTTCGACTGTTGCGTTACCATGAGAGAGGATAAGAACAATTTTTATAACCTCCCACAAATTTTCAAATTTTTTTTCTCCGTNTTTTTTTTTTTTTTTTTTTTTTTTTTTTTTTTTTTTTTTTTTTTTTTTTTTTTTTTTTTTGGCAGCATCACAAAACAGTAAAAATCCCTTTTTTGCTTTTTCTGCTGTTATTTCAGCTACCCAGTTATTAACATGGAGAATTTCCAGACAGGTATCCATCCTTTGTTGAGCAATGAATGGATGTTGAATGATAAATTCTGGAACTAAACTTGAAATGCCACGTGTCATACCATACAACAATGGACTTTTTCCGACCGTCGTCAAAGAGAATTTTCGACATTCTAACTTGAAATATCCCTTTTCTTTCTCACTAATTTTTATCATGTTCAGATATTTACTTGCTGCAAAACCTATATTCACATTATTAACACTTAATAGATTGTCATTGCTTGTTAAGTCAATACTTGCTATTTTTTTTTGCAGTTGTAGCATTGTCTATAACCGACTTTTTTACACAACGCCGCAAAAGATTATGCGTTAGTTCCAATATACTGGAATATAAGTATGGACTGAGAGGTTTGGAGGTCAGAAAATTTAAAAGAAAAGGTCGAAATTCTTCAGAAATTAGCTTAAAGAATGCTAATTTTGGTAG
Source organism: Parasteatoda tepidariorum (assembly GCF_043381705.1). Lineage (NCBI taxonomy): Eukaryota > Metazoa > Arthropoda > Arachnida > Araneae > Theridiidae > Parasteatoda > Parasteatoda tepidariorum. The sequence continues at coordinate 52,416,712 of NC_092210.1, read as the reverse complement.
CATTATCGGATCCTTAACACAGTCTTCGACATTTTATTCTGAGATTCCGGCTGGCTGAGAATTTTTTTTCTCTTCTATGTTCCTTTTAATGTTGTCAAAAATTAATATGGCCCGCTCCACACAAGGAAGATTTTCCAGCCACCTGATTTGGCAGAACTTTTTTGGAAAAATGTTGCTACCAGATTTTTACCAGATTACAGAATTTTTCCTTTATTTTTGCCTGTTAGTCTTTGAATGAATTATATATTTTTTTTATTTCCCAACTTTATGAATATGTAAGAAAAATCCTGACTTTTTAGCTTAATTTTAGAATATCCTGACTTTTGCGGATTTTTCTGACCGTGTAGGAACCCTGTAATAATTCTTCTTCTCTTTTTATTAATCTTTATTATTTTCCATGTTTTTTCTATATTTAAACATATATATTTACCCTTTTTTTAATTTGAAATGTAAAACAAGGATTTTTTAAAAATAAAATCATTTCAATTAATCTCATCTATACAAATCTAGAGTTCTATTATAAAGCGCATAGTTATTTTTAATCATAAAACTAATTTATTCTTTGTCATTAGCATTATAACCTAATGCAGTCCCAGGCTTTCTGATATAGGACAAAATTAACAGTCACCAAAAGTCACAGGGCAATTAAAAAACACTGTCTGTGTCAGTTGTTACCCCATTCGCAGCTTTTTCGTCGAAAAAGCACTCCATGAGCATTCTATTACTATCAGGGTGCGTAACCTAATTATTCAAGAAAAAATAAGCACCATTTAAGCACTTTTCAAGCACTCAAAAGATATTTTTAAGCACTTTAAAAAAATATAATTAGGCATAGTTGGAAAATTTTTCACAAGTGACGGTTTTATCTTGTTTTAACCGTCAAGTCAAAGAATCTTTCGGCTTTGTTTTTGATAATTTTCAAAAATCATGAAATTTTAAATCATGTAAATCGAATGGCGCTTTTATACGCTACGGACTGACAATACGCTGAAATAGATTGGGGTAGAATTAATTGTGAAAACGTTGAATAGAATAATGTGAACTGTGTCTTTTTGCATAATTCGAAGTGAAAATCAACATAGTAAAGGAAAAATCTTATTTTGAAAGAGGGAAAATTAAGTACTTTTTAAAAACACCCTATGAAAAAAGCACCTTTAAAAAACGAAAATCGGAAATAAGCACCTTCTAACACTTTTTAAAAACGCTACGCACCCTGACTTTTACTATTTTAAAACAAATATAGAATTATTATGAATATTTCTAATATTCTGAAAATAACTTTATTATACGCTTATTTCTTAAAAATTTTCTCCATTTTAGATAGGAACTTTGTAATGTTTACAAAATTTTGAGAAATGCTTTAAAAGTTACGCCTTACGTTAATGATGTTGACGGTTTTTCATTCGTTTTCAATTTTTTAAGAAGTTGCCTCATGATTTTAAAGGCGGCTGCTGTTAAAATGCTTCATCTGGCGACTTTCTAATTTTGCCTTATGCTTTCTGAAGGCTGCTTCTTTCAAGCAGAGTGGACGACACTAATCTATTTAACATATATTTGAAAAAGATACTTTTTTTTAGAATAAAAAAAAGCAATAATAAAACAACTCAACTCTTACAGAGAAAGCTTAAATTATTGAGATTTTATTACTTACATAAAAAATTCAGTTTAATGAATTAAATTCTTGAACAACAAAATTTTAAATCATTAGCTTTAACAAAATTACATGATTCCAGACAAAACAAAATAATAGTAAAAAAAAAAGGTCGACACGTTCGGCGTGGGACATTTAGAGCAAAGGGTGTTTTTTTATGGATGAGTAATTACTATTCGATTTTTTTCTTCTTCCCTTTTTCGAATAAACTTTCTCAAATTTGCAGCGCAGCCGATGAACTTCATTGTGGAGAGTTGTGCAGAAAGAAAAAATAATTTTTATCTTGTCCCTGATGTTTTTAATTTATTTATTTAACTATGACTATTACTTTTCTCATTTCCCACGAGAAAAGAATTTGTTCCAGCTTGGAAAAAGCTGCGGGAGGTCTATGTTTTCTTCTACCCCCATATCGAAATTCGAAGATTTTCGATTCAATGCATTTAAATATATCTTAAAGGCATTCTTTTTTTAAATGCGAAAGTTTTTTTTATAAGAAAATAGTTTGTCTGAAACGCCCAGAACAAAATTCAATTCAATGTACGTACATGTTTTTTTCTTCTTAAATTAACGTTAAAAATAGTATTAGATTTAGGAAAAGTAAATCTTTAAAGAACTGGGGAGAGCTTCATCCCCTGCTCGCTATCGCTTACCAACTCTCGGAACAGCTTACGCAAATCATTTCAGATAGCGAAGATTGAACCAGCTATTATACTTTATAATCATTATATTCGAGGCGAGATTTTAAATCTCAACTTATAACAAAATGCAATAAGGTTAGAGTGTAGAATAGGGTGCCCATTGGATTGGCACAGTAACTTGGAGCTTTTGCTGTATTTTTTTTCCGCAATTTTTTATTATTAGAAAATCTCACTTTAAAGTCATTTTCCTTGTTTTCTGCAAGAGCATAAAAATTCTAAAATGACGGAAGCACACTACATTAACTCTTTACCAGTAAAAATTCCAATAATTGTTGAAATAAAGACAACGGCACAGGGCCTGATTATCGCCTAGGCCCAATAGGCACGGGCCTACACTTTCTGGGGGGGGGCTCAAAAATTAGTAAAAGTCCACAATATTACATTGAAAAAAAAAATACTGAAAGAAACAGTTATTCTCAAATAAGGCATTTTTTATTTCAAATTTAAAGATAGCTCGTGTAAACATTGCACTAAACAATTTCGAAAGTACAGCTGAATTTCAATTGATGCAATTTTTACTCCAACGGCTTAAGCAAATGCAACGAGAATGCATAGTCGCAAAGTTTCTTATAAATGATTAGTGTCAACAAGAACTTAACAAATATGTAAAGCTGTAGATGGAAGGCTGCAATCTTTAAAATAATTAAGCTAATCAGTGACTTTAGCAAAAATCACTGGTTTCAATTGTTTGTGGTCACAAAACTATTTTTATTTTCATACAACATTGTTGTGTTGTTTTATATATTGCTTTATTAATTACATGTCTAAACTTTATTTTTAGAAAAATAATCTTTAATTGTCTGCTTTCATAATTTTTTAGAATGCTTCTCTTGAATCATGCAGATCAATAGATTCTTTTTATAGTTAGGACTACTCTTCAGAAACTTACTTTCAAAATATTTTGTTAGGGGCCCTGAAAATTTTGTGGGCTTTGGGCCTGAATTTGTCTTGATCAGTCCCTGAACGGCATCTTTCGCATAATTGCTCTTCAATTGTTATAATTAAGATAGACAACATCTTCTTATTGAACATATTATTGCTTGAAACAGTGCATTTGAATTTACGGCGATTAGTTAACTATTTAATACTTGCACAATAACTGCTGTTTCTTAGCATAAAATAGTTTTTTTCTTCGTAAGTTGAAATTTTTCCCTTTAAATAAATGTATTATAAAGAATTTAACTCACTTTCGCTAGCACCCCACATGCAGTATTTATTTCTTTAAATGAAATGCTTGATTTGGTAAATAGTACGAAAGATTTCGTAGGATTCTATTTATCTTATTCTATTAAGATCTATTGGTGAATAGGGATAATTTTGCTTAGTAATAATTTTATTTAAAATAACATTGATGCTGATAAATTAAATACAGCCTGTGCATGAAAACTGATAAGTAATAAATCATTAAACAAATCTTTTTAATGATAATTTATAAGAGTATATAAATGTAATTTACACAAAAAACATAAGTGTAAAATGATTAATACATTAAGACACCGATTAAAACAAGTTATCTTAAAATTTAGCTCAATAATGTAATATCATAGACGTACGTTATAAGAAACTTTTTAACAATTAATTTAGAAAACAATCAAAATTTTCATTAATTTTATACTGATAACAAAAAATAAATAAATAAATAAATAAATGTGAGAAAACTGGATCCTACAATGTGATTTTCCGGCCTGTAAAAATCTATCGACAGCACTGGAAAACTGCCACACCTTCATTAGATTTTTATAGAAACATTTTTAAATTTCTGGAATTAAAATATTTGGAAAAAAAAATCCTACACGATTTTGCAAGAAAAATCACAGATAAAATTGAACTTTTTTCGTAAAATTGATAATTCTGCAAATATACCATGGGTACTTTCCTCATCCTTCTGCCATAAAACTTTCCACCTAATTTCTGTTTAAAATTAAGAACATTTTTGTTTATGATGGAAGTTTTCGAATTTTACAGCAGCACAGCACAAAATAGTCTGAATTTAATTTTGAATTAAAATTTCTGTTGCTTCAAATCGCGAGAAATTAATTATTTTCATTTTGTAAAAACAATTAAAGCTAATGGATCACACAAATATTGCATTAACCATTTTTTGGTGATATTCAACCTTTTGTACTCGATACTCTTTCTACAATTAAAAAGAAGAAAAGAACAAGAATACTGCTGCAAAGAGTTGGCAAGACAAAACTGACAATTTAATATAATTTACCATGTAACTTATAGAAACCATGACATAAAGTGGTTACTAAGCATTATAGTTTGAGAATTTTAACATTCAGAGTAGTAGGAAATTGATGGTGCCGGACAGGCACCATCGAGTGCAAAGGCAAAAATATATTTGGTGATATTAAATATATTATAACTGAAGTTCTTCTTAGTAAACAAAGTAAAATTTGAAGATATAATTTTAAAAAAAATAATTCAAATAAAAAAATGATTGCATAATATTATTTTTCTTCAAGATGGAATTTGTTTTTCAAATTTAATAACGCTGCGCTAAAATATAAAGTCTTTTCTTTTTTTTTTTTAATTTACTGATTTTCAACATATTCCTGTTTGCTATCCTTTTCTTATTTTATTTTTCAATTACCAAATATTTTACATAATGTATCTGAATTTACCTAATTTATTTCTACTATAAGAGTGTCACTTTTAATAAAAAATTTTAAATTATTCTACGCCTTAAAATTAAAGGTAGTGACCTAAAACTGCAATTTATTACAGTATAAATAAAGAAACACCTATTTTCATTCACGAATGTGTACGATTTGCGCAATGCTTCCGGAATCCCACATACTTTCGCAAATATGATGGGGTCCACAACGCCGAAAAGTTCCAAGAATCCCTGAAATAAAGGAACTATTTATAGTGATGTTTTCAATAACCCAACAGACCCGCATCTTTAAATGGCATGTAAAATTCCATTAGGGGATTTTAATCTGCTTAGCACTCATTAGTCAGATATTGAAAATGTCAGAACCAATTAGCACTCGACAAGTAAACAACTATTTTAGTCATAATGTAAGCGCAGGTACTTCGTAGAATTAAATAGAAGAGTCGCTTCATAGGAAAATAAAATTAGAAACTCATTTTAAAGAGGTTATAACGTTCTCAAAAACCGTAATTTTTATTGCCAACCCTAAATATGATATGAAATCATAATCAGGGTGCGTAGTCAAATCTCTCAAGAAAAAATAAGCACCTCTTAAAGTACTTTTTAAGCACTCAAAAATTATTTTTAAGCACTATATACATTAACAAAATGCAAAATAATTTTCAATGACTTAATATGATCATGAAAAAATAACTAGTTTCTGACAAATTACACTTTCCTTGATTATATTAGCCACCATTAAAAGATAAGAGAGATTTTTCTGTCCGATTTCAGAGGGTTGAAAATGAAGCCTGAAATTGAGAATATCTAGCAAAATGCAGCAGAGCTGCACATGAGAGTGCAATTATATCACTGAACCCAGTTCAGTAGTTACTCTCAAGCATTGCATCAAACATATAACATGATTAGCTCTATCATACGTCACGGACTCACGGCACGCTGATATAAATTGTGAAAACGTTGAATAGAACAATGTGAAATCCACGCGTTAGCACAATAAGCAGCGAAAATAGACACGGTATAGAAAAATAATCTCATTTTCGAAAAGGAAAACTAAGCACTTTTTAAAAACACCCCGTAAAAAAGCACCTTTAAGGGCTTAAAAAACGAAAATAAGCACCTTTGAGCACTTCCACCGAAACCAATCGGTCGTTTGCATTATAAAGACTCCACAGTTTATTTTTAGAATCTTTGTCAAAAGTGACCTATGTTTTCACTTTCACGCGATCATTCTATGGAAAATGAAAAAAATTAAAATTATTTGGACAAGTAACGAACATACAGCTATGTAATACACAACTTTTATTTCTATAAAACGCAACCTTCTGAAATAAATAATTACAAAATGGCAGTTTTGTTAAAAATTGAAAAGAAACACACTTACAAGAATAATGAACCTGAAACGGCATATACATTACAATACAATACACATTTACAATTCACACATTTCAGTTTGCTAAATGGAAAAATTTCCTGAATTAAATAAATTTATATAGCAAAATAAAATTTAATAATATTGCGATTACTATTTGATAAAATTATAAAGTTGAAATTTCCTTCAAAAAATATACTGGGAAAAACACACCAGATAAACTATTATTGACTATTTCATGAGAATTAAACAATTAATTTTATAGACGAATAATTGTCCTAATCAATGACAAAGTATCTTTATCAGTTTTTCATTGTATTATTAATGAAGCAGTGTCTACGCAGGAATATAAATTGGAATAGATTTAATAAAGTCAATAAATGATCGCATTAATAGTACTGATGAAAATTCTGTGTTTGGACAAACAAATAATTTAAATTTAAAAAGAATCTCAACATTTTAGTTTAATTACATAATTTGCACTGAGTTTATAATAATTAAAGTAAACAATAAATTACATCTTGAGGAAAACCTGCATTAAAGGCTAACCTGTTTGTTTTGAATTAATTAATAAAGTATACCTGCCATTGTGGACATTTTATTAACAAATTTAAAAAATAAAGTAATAAAAAATACTTTAATAATTTTAAAGATATAATAAACCTATCTGTGACAATTTATCCTTGCATACAATGTAAATTATTTGTACCAAAAGCTGTACAGTAAAACTGTTATTTAACAAAGGTACATAAAAATTTGAAATAAAAAGTAAATCATTCTCGTAAAAGCCAGTTATTAGTAAGGGGTTATGGAGGTTGACTCCACAATTTTGAGACCAATAACATGAGGGGGGAAAATGGACAATCAATCTCACCAGTAAACTTTAGATCCTACATACAAATCTATTAAAAAAAGTTATGAAAGGAAATTAAAACATGAGGACTTCGAATAATAATAAAATTATTATATACATATACTTAACATCTGTATGGAAACTAATTTTGCTACCTTTAGCATGATGCAAGTTGGGTTTATTTACATAATTAACAGTTAAAAATTCTAACTTTGCTGAGAGGAAATGTGAATCAAAATAAGAAAATAGTGAATCCAACTTTTACAGAAATCTTTGTGCCACACCAGTAGCTATTACGTAATAAATTTTTTTATCACCGGGAATAATTTTTCATAGCCATAGGAATTGGCATCAAGTAATTTTCTGCTGCATTTACTTTTAATTGCTTTTAAATCCAATTGCATAATACATAGTTTCAAATTAATGTTTGTTTTTTTAAGATCAGAATGTAAGCCTTAAAATTTATTATTAATATTCATGCAACTGATTAGATTGATTATGTTTGGATACAAATACAGTAAGGGGAAACCAGCCATATCACAAGAATTCTCGATCAACAATATTGAACAAAAAATTTTAGGTTTTAATCAAAGTTACTTTTTTGTTGTCTAAAACTGGTACTCAAGTAACAGGTTACAAATTGAAATCTCAGTTACAAATTTCAAGTTGCAATATCTTAGTCACAAATGCTATAAAACAAAAACATTTTCTATACTAAATTTTTTTTCTCTTTTTGTTAAGGTAAAATCCTATTAAAATTTTTTTTGATTGATAAATATTAAATTTGTTACTGAAAAATTTACATATTTTATTCCAGATCTCAAAAATTCAGAGTAAAATAATTCTACTCTAGCATATACAATAATGAAGACTTTACTGTGTATAAAGGAAGATAGCCTTTAAAACATTAAAAAGTAAAGCACGCTTGCAACAGCATGTAGATTAAGAGTGATGGAGATTAAGGCTCCATAATTTCAAAGCCAACAGTATGAAGTAGCAATGTGGTCAGTACTGCGCATCAGTCCTCATTACTCTCCAGACAAACTGGCATTAAATTGGGTAGATTTCAAACTTCCACTAGGAAAAAAATTCTTGATAATATTTTTTCCATTCTAATCCCCCCCCTCCAAATACAGCAGCTATTTTAGATTTTTTTTTAAACATTATTTTTCAATAATTGCATAATTTTCTGAAATCCCATTGAAAATAATCATATGTGTGAAATTAGATCTTGATAATTTTAGAAACAAAAAATAAATTCTTTTGTTTTTCTAAAATTTGATTTTCAAAATAGGTCACATGACTTTGAAATTAACAAAACTCTAATCAAAAATTTAAACATTAAATTCTAATCGCACCACAGCTACCAACATTTACTGCTAAGAATCGCTTCAATTGCATAAAATATAAGCTGAAAATTTTTTTAAAAAAAATTAATACTTTTAAAATGTAATCACTAAAATTTTCAAAGAAAATATGGATTCAAACTTAAAAAATATAATTCACATAAAAATAGATTTGAACCAAACTATTATATGAATAAAAGATCAAATATTTAAAACAATTAATTTTAAGCTAATAATCAAATTTAAATTGTAGACAAACTAACAATTTAAAGAAAAATAAATTATGTAGCATTCTGATAATAGCATTGTTGTATTTTCCACAGTATATTTTTTTGAAATTTGTTAATTATAATTTAAGATTTTTTAAAAAGTAAATCAACTTAAAACAAAACAAGATAACATATAGAGAGTTAAATTTCAAAACAAGCTATCATGAAAATCAATATATACAAAGAAATATCACCTTATAATATAATGCCAGAAGATAAAACAATGATTTATTAACAAGTGTTAAAAATTGTACATAACATGCATGTAAACAAATATGATTCTTGTACAATGAGAAATACAGCGAAGGAACTACACCAAAACTTAAATTATTTTATAGATATTGAGATATTTATTTTTACACACAACAAAAACAGTTAACATTAAGCATACAAAACAATTTAATGTTTTTAAAATTGTTATTTAATATTTATGAATTTGATAATTTTACTTTAATCACATATAAGTAATAAATAATATTCTTTTTGTATAGACTCATCTGCCATTTCTAAATAATAATAAAAAAATCCTGTTTTATTGTACTGTAGCTTCACTAAAATATTTATCTCAGACAGATTTTATGAGAAAAATATTAAAAGAACTGAAACCTATCCAGTTTCCAGAAGGAGAAACCTATTTTTTGCAGAACACTGTAAAAAAAAATGGAAACCAAAAATTTGCAAAAAAATTATTCAGCAATAAGTATTAAGATTAGCTTAAATTTAAACAAATTAAATTTAATATAGAATCAGAATGTTAAGTTTTTTACATTGACTCTATATTAAAAAATAACTATTTTCTTATTATAAGTTTCAGTTTTATACAAAATTTTGAAATCTATATATCAGACGCTGTTTATGAGATCAATTTAAAATATTATTTCAAAGGCAGTTTGAGTATTCTTATTTAAAAGTATTTTAGTTATTTGAATAAGATAATTCATGAAATTGCTATTTGAATTTGTGAATTCAATACAGAATTTGTAGTAGTGAATATGTTTAATATGTGTCATAATAAAATACACTCATTCGAATGAAATATTGAAACTAAACTACTTGCTATTTTAATTTCCTTGGAAATGTATTTAATTAATTTTTCTTCCAATTACTGTTTTTTGGTTTCACATAATTAAAAATGGCATTTTAAATAGCTCAGAAATCATTACTATTATTTAAAGTAGATTGCAATTATTTGTTTAAAAAACTGTTTTAAAAAATTTATTCTATTTTAATTTTTCTTTCGAAAATAACAGTCTTCCATTTTTTTCATTAAAGAAATTTATTTCTTATAAGGTGGTTCTTTTCTCCATGCTTCTTGTTTAAAATTTTTTTTTTCTACTGTGGAGCAAACTTGCCATCCCAGCTTAAATCAAACCCTGAACAACATGCAAATTCTTTCTTCTAAAATCTTTCTATGAAATTCAACATATTTGGTTCCGGCTATTAAAAAATATCCATCAAGAAAAATTACCATATAATTTGGGTAGTCATTATCTTTGATAGCAAAGAAACTATTATAAAAATATAATAGTTTATTTTATTATCATTCTAAACATTATAAATATGAACAAAACCCAGGTTTTCCCTTTGAAATCCAACATAATCACAAAAATGAAGTTAAAAATAAGTTTTTAAAGTTACAAAGTCATCCACACTTTAATGAGAAAAACATTGATGCACATATTTTTGAGTTCATATTATAAACATTACTGTTTCAAGACATTTCCAGTGAATATAAAGTATTTTAGAACAATAGAACACAGAAGTGAGAAATTTCAACAAGACTTGCACAACACTCAATTGCAAACCAGCACAAAAAAGTTAAGGAAAATTGTAAAAGTTAATCAAAACACATAAAAAAAATAAAACAATTTTCAAAAATAAAAATAAGATTTTAAGACAGCTATTTTTCATGGCTTCATTTGAGGAAATATAAAAATACAACTTTATGCATAAGTTGTATAGAAAACAAAGAGCTTAAGGCAATGGTAAGAAACAATTCATTAAGAAAAGTTCAGGTATATAGATTTAAAATAATTGGAATCACAATAAAGGTGTTTATTTACAAAACAATTCATTATTTTATTAAATGTACACAAAGATGAGACTAAAAGACAATTTAAATTTATTTTGTCACACCAAACCCATTATTCTTTATATATGAGTTATTCTTTCTCACATAGTAAAAACATTTTACAACATGGTGCATAAGTCGTGAATTACTGAAATTAAAATTTGATTGATCAATTAAAACCAGCCGAATGCATACAGTTAAACTTCTAGCACAGAAAGCTTGGAACTCCATTAGTTGATAATTCAACAGTTTTAAAATATTGGCTTTAAGAAATTTTTGCTCTCCTAACATCAAATCTCAGGTAAAAGACTATTTTATTTTTATTAAAATTTGAAAATTAAAAAACCTTGGTAATACTTAAAAATTAATGTCTAGACAAGGCTCCAGAAATTGAAAGAAAGTAATAATTTTTAGAGAATAATAAAATTTCTCAATTTTTTCGGTTATTACCCCATTCATAAAATTTGAATTAATTTAAATTTTTAACTTTGAATTAATTTAAATTTTTAACTTTAAATTTTTTTTTTAACTTAAAAACTTTTTCTAAGTTTAAATACAAAGTTGTAAAAAATTATTATTTTTGCCATACCAGTGAATAATCATCTGCAGAAAAGGAAATGTCAAAACTTCTAAAAATGTTAGATAATTTTGAGAGAAAATCCCCCCCCCTCTTCTTTCTGCAAACAAAAAAAAAGAAAATTTTTAATTATTTTTGTTTTGAATTTTACTGCTTTGAGTTACAGAAGTTTTACTGTAAAGGCACCAGACACTTTTTCTTTAAACAAATTACAATCTAATAGGTAAACTAAAATCCACAAACATGTATTCCAGAACAAGGTTTCACCTTCATGTCAGACTAAAATTATAAAATTTCATAACTTAAAATTTCATTCAATAATAAAAACAAAAATTTGAAATTAAAATTTTTAACAAGAGGTATTTCCTTAAGAATGAAGAACGAATCGAATATTAAGAACAACCTTTGGTTTTTTAATGATGTAAATTTAAGGAAATTAAGGTTTTACTATACATATCTTAAAGACAAAATTATATCATCATTGCAAACAATTATTTAACAGGATCGCAATAACATTTCTCTTTTAGAATCAAATACATTATTGTAAAAAGAAAGTGAAAAAAAATTACTTAAAATAAGTAGCTCTATATTTACAATGCACAAGGTCAGATAGATAAGTGGTGTAACTGAATGAAAATCACCAAATATGTATTAAATAGTTATTACACATTTTTCCTTCATTTATTCCCCAATATATTTACATTCTCTTTATTTCTGCAACTTTTTCTTTTTGAGACTTTTCTAATTCACCAGAAAATATTTACAAACCAAGAAAAACGTACTTGATGAACATAAATGCTTGCGAAACAGACATTGTTTTTAAAATATAAGAGACATACACAGAGAGAACAGAAAAGACAGGTAAAATGACTAGCAATAAGAAATATAGAGAAATATTATCCTCCATAGAGAAAAAATATCAGGAACACGAATCAAGAGTTTAATACTAAGAGTTCAAAATTGCATACATTGAAGATTAGAGTGTTTTAAACCACCAAAGGTAGGTTACAAATAATAATTTTGAACAATAATTTCCTATGCACTTCTTTTTTTAATCATAAAAAAACTTAATCATATGGGATATTAAAACCCTAAGGAATATGGAGAAAAATTATCCTCCAAAGAGAAAAAAATATCAGGAACACAAATCAAGAGTTTAATACTAAGAGTTCAAAATTGCATACATTGAAGATTAAAGTGTTTTAAACCACCAAAGCTCATAAATCAGAATTTTGATCAATAATTTCCAATGCATTTAATTTTTTAGTCATAAAAAAAAATTAATAATATGAGATATTAAAACCCTAAGGTTTTTAAAAAAATGAAAAAGAATGAATTAAAATTCATTTCATTAAACCAGCAATTCAAAATTCTTAACAAATATTTCTTTTATTTAAAGAATACATGGATCTTCATTTTTAATATAAAGCTTAATTTTGAAATAAAAAACATCTCTACTTTTTCTTAAGCTATTTTTTACAATCATATAAATTGTTCAATGATATTGTGGGAAAAAAAAAGGATTTTATACCAACAACAAAAATAATTTTGAAACCATGCACAGATAATAAAAGGATATCTTGAAATAGATATGGATAAAAATTTAAAAAGTATAGGTATTATCTTTGTTGAGATATAGACCTATGCTTAGACCTTATCTTTTAATAACTAAGATACGCATAATATTAATTCGTAATATTATACACGTTCATTATTTTATAGTATAGAGAGAAATTACGCCAAATAAAAAATGAAAAGTATTACATGATGCATATGAGTAGTAGCCCAGATGCAAAACTTGTTAAATGCTGATAGATGAAGCATGTCTAAATTTAAAATAAAAAAATAAAGCTAAAACAAAAATAGAGAGTATAGAATGATAATACAAAATTCAATCTCAGGGGAAAAAAATGGAAATTGTAGGTTTAGCATCTAGACAATACACAAATAGGAAAAAAAAGTGTCTAATTGATTCTTTTAAATCCATTTCTAAAAGTGCTGAACAACACCACTTTATAAAAATAGAAATAAAAGGAAATTTATTTTCAATTATACTGTCATAAAATACACAACTTAGTTTTTGGAAAAATAAAACAGAATATTTAACCAAGGCAAAGAAGGAGTTCAAACGGAATCATATTTAAAAGAAAAAAAAGAAGGTATCACAGATACTATAACCAGAAGACCCTTTTTTTTTACATAAAATTTTGACAGTTTGAAAAATAAGCATTAAACCCTTTACAATCACTCATAAAAACTAAAGTTTCGAAAACCAGCACTTTTTGATTTTTAGCATGCAATTTTTTCATAATAAAAATTTGAAATAAAAACAACAAAGTTGAAAATATACAAATACAACAAAAGAGATTCTTTGAGTGCAGCTCGTGACCAAAAATGAAATTTTTAAAATTTCTCATTCTTAAATTTAATAAGAAGACCTTGATATTATACTAGTAAGTTATTATACATTATCTTTCTTACATAAATCATATTTTTAAAAAATTTTTCACTGGCCCAGAATGGATAAATGGATATGAAAAAAATTTTTTCTTCTTCTCCTTTTCTAAGATGAATATACGAAGAAAATTTGGGGTGAACTAACAAGAGCTTCAATTAAAGCTTTTACATGATTATCGCCTACATTTTAAAATTTATGGTTAGAAAAGAATTATTTTTTTTTTTCATGAATATAATTTATGCCAACGCTTTAAAAATAAACTTTGAAGGGTTCCTATGTTCCTATACAAGCTCAAAAATAAAATTCCCTGATTGTTAGGAAAAATGTAAACTAAATTTCAGGCCACATTTTTGTTATACATGAATACATTTAATTGTAAATATAATTTTAATTTAATAAGCTATGAAAGTTATTCGAAGGAAAATGTTACATGTCATGTAGAATTTAATAAATAAGTTCATAAATTATAGATAAACAAAATTTTGCACAACACAAGGATCAGAAAAACTTAAAAACTCAATGCAATATATTAGTAGAGTATATATTAAATGAGTCCCAAGAATTTTATAGCCTCTCTAATTGCCAATTTCCTTAAAATATGATTTAATAAGACCAAGTACTCAAATGATAAAAAAAATTTGAAAACTTATAAAAATAATCATTTGCTATCTTATAGCAAAGTATTTCAATAACATTAAAATAAATAAAATGTATACTTAATACTTCTTTTAGTTTGCTGCTTTTCTAAAAATAAAAACAGCACAAATAGATTCCCATGAAACTGAAAAATTTGTTTTGTATTGATTAGATTTTAAAGCTCGCACTATTGTATCAACAGCTTGAGCAAGAGTCCATAAAGATTCAATTTGCAAAAGACATAAGCTGGAATCTAACGAATTGATACAGAACACATATTAAATTTTAAACTTTATCTAAGCAGGAAGAAAAAAAAACACTAGCCACCATTTAGCTTAAAATGTATTAAACAATAAAAATATAATAGTAAAAAGTAATCTCAAAAATATTGTTTGATTAGAGTTTTTATCAATCAGTTAAAGCTAAAATTTTCATATCACCAATTCAAATAATATAAGGTTTCATAGACCAAGTCCCCAAATTTTTCAATGCGATAGAAAGATATAAAAAAAATGAAACTGCAAAAAAAAACTAAATAAATAAATAAAAATAAAGATTATAATTAAGCTGAAATTTTATTTATTTTTGTTTTGATTTGATAAATTTTAATTAAGCTCACACTAAGCTATTAACAGTGTCAGGAATTTTGAAACATATATTGAATTTTCACCTTTCTCAAAACAGAAAAGACAAAAAACAACAAACCAATATTTAAAGGGAGAAAAAAATAATAGAGCAATTTCTTTCATTTTTGGCGCGAGCTGTCACTCTTTAAACAATATAACTCGTCACATTTATTCTCCATATTCATTCTTTAATTTTCAATACAAAAAAGCAAAATTCTTAAAATGTTGTAACCTTTAATTATCACTTAGAATAAAATGTCAATTTCTTACAAAAATATGCAATGGCAAATATTACTCTTACAAAAGTTGTGGAAAAACAATTCTACTTTAAAATAGATCTACTGATCTTGTTTCTTTTTTCCATGAAGATGTTTATCAAATGTAGCACATATTCCAAATGAGCTATTCAAATAATCCTTTATAATACATATGTACACTTACACTAATACTTACAATAAAAGTAACACTGGTGAGAAGAAGCGCTCACTCGTTAAATTCATATTCATCACAAGAAACAATAGCTCGGAAAGTCTCTTGTTGAAGACATGTGAATCGAAGTCGGATGCCAGATCCATGAATTTTATTTACTTTCCATATTGAGGGTAACTTTTTCAGTTTTGGAAGAGATTTTTTAGGTGGCATTCTGACATTTGGCAGGTTTTTTGATTGGGAAAGTCTATATGATGTGTAATTCATCTGGAAAAGAAAATTTTTTAGACGGGTTTAAACTTATAAATTATAATTGAAGGTAAGCAAATTTGTAAATAAGGATGTTTTTCAAAGGCTTCATCGTAATATTAAATTATGCTTTTTTTGCGAATAATATGCTATTTTTATAACCGCTGTGAGTTTGCAATGGTTAGTCATGACTGTACTGTTAGGGTAAGTTTAGCCTATCTAAAGACATGCATGTCTAAGCTTATATTGAAAATGGCGCAAAACGTCAATATGGAGAAAAGCCTAAGTTTTCTGAAAATGAAAAGCGTTTGTAGTCTAATTTTTTAATATTTAAACACATACTCTCATGCTGCATTGCTTGGGCTCATAAAAATTTGAAAAAACTGAGAATAAGGCAGTGATATAGCTTATTTTCATCTAGTTGGAAAATATTGCCAAATTGATGATTTTTAACTTTTAAAATATTGAAGTTATTTATTTGTTCTAAAGCTCAAATAATTCTTCTCGGCAAGATTATTTATATATAGTTTAAAATCATCGCATTGCTTCAAGTGTAAGGCATTTAAACTATGGCTTTTTTCCCCCCTTGGCGACAGAGCTTCGAAAAACAGCGTTAACAAACCGACTTCGAAAGATTTTAAGAATACTACTAAAATAAACAATAATAACATAACATCTAAACACATACAAGACCTAAAAAAATATATATTGCTATAACTTATAGAAATGAAAGTAATAATTTTTATTTTTAAACATTAAAATAGAATCCTAAGTCTAAGAAAATAATAAAAATCGCAAAAGTTTTTTTCATATAAATTGATAGAAATGAACAATACTGCTCTTTTAAAACAGTTGTAACATATTTTTTGTTTAATGAGGAACCTGCATGTGTAGGGCAAGTGTGCAATGTTGATTATTGCGAATAGTCTTACAGAAAACTCTCGAAAATCAACTCAGCGTGTTTAAAATTGAAATTAATTTTTTAAAATTATAACTTAAATCAAAACTAACTTCACATGGCTGAAAAAGAGGCAAGGATTGCTTATGACATCAGAATTTACTCCCTGAATAAACGGAATTAACCAAACCGAAATTTGTCATAGGGTGAAGATTTTTACAAAGGTGTTTTATTATTTGAATCGTATTTTTCCAAAATTGTGTTAGTTGTGTCCAAATTGATATAATGCAGACAGAGAAGGATATTTGGTTTGAGAATTGATGTCTTGAATTCGAAAATATAATTTTTGTCATTTTTAAATGCTACAACTAAACTTGTCTTTGTCTATACATAGAAATTAGAACTGTTTTGAAAATTTTCACCTAATGGTTTGATTCCAGATAGGAAACAGAAATATTTAAGATTTTGAATTTTAAGTTTTTTTACTATCGATGCAAATAATTCTTAACCCTTTATTCATTTATTTTTATTCTTAAAACATTCTCTCCTGTACAACTACATAAAATAATTATTCACTTGTAATAATTTTTATTATATGTACTACAAATTTATTCAGGATAATAAACTGAGCGCGAAAATTGTTTTTTAAAATTTGACTCTATTATTGACTAAAATTTGCTTGCAGAGATGCATTTCACAAAATAAAATTCATGCAAAATTTAAAAAATAAATAAATAAAAACACAATAATAAAATTTTTTGTTTTGCTTATACCATAGGTAGTTTAACAAATTTAAAGTGTGACGTAAATAAAATACTACTACATCTTGACACCCCAATCTTTATCATATCATATTCTAATCAAATGAAATTGCTAGCGTTTTACACTGGAATAAAAGCAGGTGTGTTGGTTGTCCAAACAAAGAAATTGGTTTTAGCATGAATGCTGTAGGTGGTTGAATACTTCTAAATTTAACTATGCACTACTTTTTTGTATTAAAATTCTGTTTAGAATAAAAGTAATTTTTTAAAATTTTGTTATGTACTTCTATTTCATTCTATGATGTATACTCTCATTGCCTATTTCATATCGATTATCATATACACCAGTTTGTATTTCTTTAATTTTAACAGTTTTAAAGGCATAGAACTAGTTATTAATTTACCTTGCTTTACTTTTTACTTGGCTTTCTTTGTATCACTAAAATCTAAGTTGTTCAGAAACATAAATTGTATACACACACATATATATATATATGTACATATATATATGAATACATATATATAGTTTGTCTAAAGTAAGAACTCCCCTAGTCATTCGCCTGGACACATGGCAGTGACTATAGTAACAGATTTTGGCTTGGGTCGACAAGAGAAAGGGTATCTTTTTTTCTGGTCTAATGTGTTAGCCCTAGAGTGAAGAAAAGCTTCCCTCCCCGAAATGCATTATTCTTGTTTCCATAGCAGCAGATGGCCTCAGATTTTGTGGCGGGGGAGTTCTTAACGTAGACTAACTGTATATATATATTGCATTTATGTATAATTTTTTTAGAATTTCTTTATCATATGTGAATTTTGGTCCTTCTTTCTCGAAATAAATCTCCTTAATAACCTATATTTAAGTAAAAATAGACAATTTATACTGATTTTATCAAATACAGAGAAAAAACTAACTCCCAAGTATCAATTTCAAAAATTTCTCACACATAAATTTTATCTAAGAAGAAAATAACAGAATCACTTTATTCCAGGTTTGGTGAAAAAAACCCAAGCTGATTTGAGTCAATTGCTATAGAGTATGAAGAGAAAAACATTAAATATTAACTTTAAGATTACAAAGGTAGTTACCTACTTTTGCTACACCCATACTAGAACACAAATTTAAATGCTAAGTAAAAAACCAAAGCAATGAAAATCTGTTCCTTTTTTCAATTTTATAAAAAACAAAAAATGCCGTTTTTTTCTATATATAATTAAAAAAAATGCCAAAATGATAAATGTTTTGATCTTATATAGATTGTAACTATTTAATTTCTAATAAAATATTTAAGCTAGCAAATTAAACAGTATTTTAATTGTATAAACATACAGGAAACTGCACTGTGATTCTACAAAATGGGAAGTTTTCATATCCGTAACTGCACCAAAATTACCGCCAAGAAGGAATAAAAAAAATACAGAGGGGTGTATCGTGGTTCAACCTCTAGGACATATTTATCTAAAAAATTTTGAAAGTTAACTTCGGCGTTTTGCTGATTATAATGAGCCCTAAGGAAATATTAAGGGAAAAAATAGAGAAATAGTCAAAACAAAATAACAGAAATTATTTATAGATTAAAAGAGTTTTCTTATTCTTTTAAAAAATAAAGACAATGCAGTCAAGTTTATAAGTCTAAAAGTAAATGTTTTTCTCATTCTATAACTGCACAAATTGCTCTAAAAATTAAAAAAGCTCTACAAAACTGTCTACACTGATTTCTGGACTAACAACTGTGTAAAAAACCTAAAATTAAAATATGAGCAATGCTATTTATTTATATATACCAATACTTAAATACTTACCACTGGCTTTGACTCACTGTTACCATAAATTGTGGACTTGGAATCAGAACTGGAATGTTTTCTTTCAGACTTTCTTCGTGTTCTCCTGCCATAGACTTCACATCTTTTTCTTTTGACAGGCTTGACATGTTTACTACGCAATGGCTTTGATTGCTTGCTTGTATTTGGCGGATCAATTTTACAATTGTCAACATCAGATCTTAAAAGAGGACTTTGTTTAACTGGTTCATCAGTCTTTTCCAAAGTACAGACACTGGATTTATTTCCAATCTCAAAATCAGTTTGAATTCCTGTGAGAGAGTTTTGGCAGGCTGATTTCTTGATAGGAAGAGCTGAACTTTTTTCTATGTGAATTTCAAAGTTTTTAGAAATGGTACTTGTGTACCTTTTCTTTGGGATCTGAACAGTATGGTCTCTGGGCTTAAAACTAGTTTGAGCATCACTTCTTTTATCAGTAAGTTGGCTAGTACAGGAAATAACAGTTTTTAGCTCAGGATTATCTAATGATTTAGCACCAGATAATTTGTCACAACTGACACTAGTATAACACTTCATTCTTAATGCATCAGTATCAGATGTATTTATAGTTGACAAGCTGAGATTTCTCACTTGACTAAAGTCTGTACTCATAGGAGGATCATTTGGAAGTATTGGTTTCTTTTCATCAATGGCATTAACTTCTGCTTGGTGAAATACTTTAGAAGACCTTTTGAACTTATCATATTGGCCATTCCCTGATGAAATGCTAGTTTTAAACATTTGGGATTCATTGGTTTTCTCTAGTGAAACACCTTGGTGTTGTTTCGGAGCTCTAGTAGTATCATCGAAATCTTGCATTTTTCGAAAACCAGGATTATTAATTTTGGAGAACTTTTCTTCACAAATATTTATTAAGTTAGTTGCGCTAAATTTACTGCTTTTAGGTAGCGGCATTCCATAACACCCATTTAACGGTTTGATAGCCGGCAGACATTTAGTATCAGCTTCAATGGTAATATTATCACGATTGGTGTGGATATTTGTTCCAACTGAACAGCTTACAGTTTGAAAAGGTTTTAAATCATTTTTGTATTTCATGTCAGAAGCAGAACATGTATTTTGAATACAGAGATTTTCAGCTATTGATACATTTTTATCAATATCCAGAGGATATGTAGACTGTATTGTAGAACATCTAATAAAGGGCTGAATTCCAGATTGGCTCTCCAGACTTTTAATGTCCATATCATTGCTTTCAAGATTTAAACCACTATCAGATGCACTAACTTCAACCTCTCCAAAGTTGACACATGTATTAGAGTTACCTTTATTGGCTATCGCATCCATTCTGGAAGCTGATAACGCATCACTAGTTATCGTAGCATCCGTGTTTTTAGCACTTTCACTATCGATATTAATATTGCTTTTGATAACATTGGAAAAATTCTGCTTGACATGATCAGCTTCAATTTGAAGTTTGGAATTTTTATCTTTATCAGTCTCACTTGAAACTACTTTGCTATCCAATTTCATTCCACTATCACTGCTGGGTGCTAGGTTTTGGTTTACTTTAATGGTTTTAACTTCACTCTCGCTGTTTGTTATGATGTTTAAGACATTATAAATAAATGAATTACCAATTTTAGGATTGCATTCCACCTCATCTTCAGAATCATCAGAAAACATTTTATCGCCAGATTTATCTGGAGCCATATTTGAACAAGAAGTTTCTAAATTTGGCTTTTCAAAATAACCAAGTTCTGCATTACCAGGCATTTTATATGGCTCTAAATTTAATGGTGATTTATCAGCTTCAGCATCAGGTTCAAAGTTCTCCACATCAACTATACTTGTATCATCAACAATATCAGGCATTATTTTGTAAGAGTCTAAAGTTACTGGATTGGAGACATCAGCAGTAGCATTTAACTTGAGTGGATCATAACTTACTTTTTCATTGCCCAACAGTTTATCAATAGTTAAAGAATGTCCAGGAACTGGAGATGCACGATTAACAAAATCCATCTTATAAGGAGAAAGACCAAAATCAGACTTATCTCCAATATCTTTGACTTCGCCAGCGCTATTCATCAACAAGGAAATGTTCAAACTTGTATTCAACGGTAAGGATGCAATACAAGATCCTAACCCAGTTGTTTGAGGAAGATTTTCAGCCTCAGGTTTGTTGAATTCCTCAATTTTTTGTCCATCATCTAAATCAAAAATATTATCATCAAAATAGATATCTTTTTCTTCATCAGGAAGACTATCGAGCCAGTAACTATCAAAATTTTTCAAGCATATTTGAGCTAATGAGGCTGAATTTGGCACATCAGCCGGTACAGTCTGATTGGGTTGTTCATTTTGAACAGCTTCATCAACTTCATTTGGCTTTTCATCAACTGGATCATCTTCACCAACATCAATCGGTTCTGTTTTAACCCGATTTAAGTCAAAGCCTGGTTCACAACGGACAGTAGTAAGATCTTCAGCTGAGTTTCCTGCTTCATCAAGTTGCCCAATGAAATTAGGATGTACTAATAACTCATTTGGCATTTCTGTATCATCTAGTGTCTCAACATGCAAATCTAAAGGCATATCTTCAATTTCCTTCATTTGTAAAGTTGATTGAGTTTGGTTTGTCATTATGGGTTTATTATTAGGCAAAGGAAATCTTGCATCAATTATTGCACTATTATCAGTCATAAAATTCATATTACAACTTGAAATAGACAAATTTGTAGGTAAAAAAGATTTTTGATGTTTAGCCATGAAGTCTTGAGCAGTTGGTAGTAACTTCATTATTTCAGTGACAGTTTCGTAATTTTTTTCATTGTTTACGAATTTTAGATGGTTGTTACTAGCTAAGTGAAGTTTTAAGTCAGTGTAATGAGATCTGCAGCATTCACAGTAATTATTTTCTTCTTTGGGTTTGGCTTTATTCAGTACTTTTTTATCACCAGGTTTTAAAGCTGGCTTTAATTCATTCCCAGCTTTACCCATCCTCTCACCCCCATTTGTTAAACTAATATGCTGTACCTGTTTTGGTACGACTGGAGTTGTTAATATATTTTCACAGGTATCAAGTCTTACTAACACTGATGCATTTCGAAGAGGCATCAAACGCTCAGTGTCATTGCCAAATACTTTAAAGCAGGGTCGAAATTTCTTGTTTTGACTTTCAAACTTTATGAATGTGCCTTGAAGATTTGACACATTTTGATTCGACTTTTTCTTGGTTGTCAGATGGATAAACTTAAGCTGGGGTTCAATGGAGGCCAAAAAATAGGCGATTCCACAGATAGAGATACGAAACTCTAATGCAAATTTAATCACACGATAGGAATTGTTTACATTGTATCCCTGTGAAGTTGATGGTAAATTATACAAATCACCTTGGTAGCTCGCAGCTGATGCAATTATGTGAGGTACATTAAAGAAACTAGGATCTACAGGTAGATTGTTAGGATAGTACGTATAAGTAGCTAAATGAAAATCGTCTATAAGAATCGTTGTGATATTTTGACTCAAGAATTCGTCCACTTTACCTCCAAGCAATGCAATTTTTTCTTTCACAAGTTTGATGTTCTGCTGGTTAGACCACAAGAAAAATAACTGTCCCTTTAACCATGATTCGGGAGGTATTTTACGAGACGGACACATATTCATTGGACCGGACGCTTTTTGGTACCGTCATTTGATATTAAAGTTCACGAACAAAATCCCAGATATTTATTGTTCATGTTTATAATGAATGTAAACAATATGTTGTAAGATTTTTCAGTCAATATATTAGCACTGCGAAAAAATGCCATCTTCCCAGTTAAGCTTCATATAATTTATACAATAACACCTTAAAAATCACAAATAAAAACCTCAAACTTATCGTTGCACTCAGCATCGTTGCCATTTAATTAAAACAGGTTCTGGAAAATAGCTATGTAAATCCATAAACACAAAAGAAGTTAAGTTGAGATTAAATAAATGCGATTTTAGGCATTTATAATCAAAGCAATCAGCTAGATTCCATATGATAGTGTGGTAAACTTTACTCTACTAAAAAACCAAATGAATAATTTGGATTAATAAATTAAATGAAATTCGCGATTGGATGCTCATGAACGCCATCTGGGGAGAACACCAGTTTCACGTCTAAAGTCCCCACCAAAGTAGCCGGATCACGCTATTCGTCGAAACTGACATCACTACGTGTGGGAAGAGAGATGGTACAGGCAAATAATTCATATTCTTTGGTACAGGGCCGCCTTGAAAGGAGGAGTTATTATTTCAGGGCGTCAGGGCACTCGTTTCATGACATCCCACATTAAGATCCATCTCCGTTCTTCATTTTTTGTTTAGATTTTAGTAGTTTGAATGTTGTTCTAAAGAGATTTAATTGCAAGAGCTGCTAAAAAGGGAATCTTCATTTCAACGAAAATATAATTGTTGAATTTCTATAGTGATAATTTTAAAAGAATATTTATTTAGTTTTTTATCTGAATTTCTCTACACTCCTTCACAGAAATATAACTTTTTCGTTTATCTGCATATTTATAATTCAAAATATGGATCGTAAGCAGAGTAAGAGAAATTAAATTTCAATTCAGTTAAATATTTAACCATTAAATAATCAGATTTTCAAGCAAAACAAATAACCAAATTTCTTTTTAAAAAATAGAACATCAGATAATCTCAAAACTTGGCTTGAAATGAATTACAAGTCCTTTTTTTTTTTTTTTTTTTTTTTAAATTTTCTTCTGCCTAAATTACTTGACATTAGAAATTTTCAGCTATTTTCAAACTTTAGAATTAGAGTATACAAATTATAGCTCGGTATTAAATGTACTAGAATTTAATTTCTTATAATTAAGCATAATATGAATTTAATGCATATTTAATAAAAGCTAACTGCGTTCTGTCCAACATTTTGATTTAAAAAATTTTTTTTTCAATTGATTAAAGAGGGTAAATATTCTTTCTACACTTTACCTATATTAAATCTGAAAAAAAAATAACAAATAGATAAAATTGTGTTTCAGTTGCAATGTTGCTTTTGTATTGAAAATTTGTTGCGAACTATATTTTTAGTGCATAAAAGCTGAACAATCTATTTTTATGATTCAGCTATGATTTATCCAATATATTGTTATTCACTAATATGAAATTTTGAACCTATATAATTGGAATACTTTCAGATAGGAAACTCTTAGAAAAAAATTATTTTAGTTCTTTACAATTTAATGATAGTTAATTTTTATAACTGATTGATATTGTAAAAATATTTCATGTTGTGCATTTAACAAGACTTTTGCTTATCAGTCGTGTTTAAAGCATATAACCTCACCAGGGACCGATCAAGATAAATTCAGGCCCAAGACCCATCAAATTCTCCGGGCCCCTTACAAAATATTTTGAAATTAAATTACTGAAGTTTACATAATATTTTGAGTGATAAGTCCAAACAATAGAAAAGAATCTATTGAACTGCATGATTCAAGAGAAACATTCTAAGAAATTTTGAAAGCAGACAATTGAAAATTATTTTTCTAAGATGACGTTTACGTATCTATAAATTAAAGCAAAATATAAAACAACAAAACAATGTTATGTCAAAATAAAAATAATTTGGTGACCACAAACAATTAAATCAGTGATTTTTGCTAAATGTCACTGATTCTTCCTCTCATTGCTATGACAGCCCAGGATGGGCCTTGGCCTTCTCAACAAGCCTATGCCAAGACATTCTTCCCTCAGTCAAGGTTCTCCAGTTTATTATCCTTAAAACTTGTAGGTCCTTTTCAAGGCAGTCTAGAAATCTTAGGTTTGGCGGTCCTCTTTTTCTTGTACCTGTTGGCCTGGCACCGAAAACTTTTTTGGTTGTCCTGCTATCCTCCATTCTTATAATGTGGCCTGCCCATTTAATCGTTTGAATTTTGATAAATTTAATGACATCAGGTTCCTTATATGCTTTGTAAAGTTCCGTGTTTGATACCGCTTTTACTTATTCCACCAAAAATACTTCGCAGTATTTTTCTCTCAAATCTAGCTATCATATTTTCATCTCCACGGATCACTGTTCAGGTCTCACATGCGTATGTATGCATTGATCGTATATTTATAGAGTAACACTTTTGTTTTTCTTTTTATTAGGCTTGACTTAAGATATTTTCTTAGACCATAAAAACACTTATTGACCATTGTGATTCTCGTGTGTATTTCTTGTGTAGTGTCGCTTTTGTTGTTAATCTTAGACCCCAAATATGTGAAGCTATCAACGGCTTCGAATTTGTGTGCTCCAATTTCAAACTGTGTTTCTTCATAGCCAGCTTTTGTGCAGGGCATATATTTAGTTTTATTTTCATTAATNGAAAACTTTTTTGGTTGTCCTGCTATCCTCCATTCTTATAATGTGGCCTGCCCATTTAATCGTTTGAATTTTGATAAATTTAATGACATCCGGTTCCTTATATGCTTTGTAAAGTTCCGTGTTTGATCTTCTAAACCAGGTACCACTTTTACTTATTCCACCAAAAATACTTCGCAGTATTTTTCTCTCAAATCTAGCTATCATATTTTCATCTCCGAGGATCACTGTCCAGGTCTCACATGCGTATGCATGCATTGATCGTATATTAATAGAGTAACACTTTTGTTTTCCTTTTTATTAGGCTTGACTTAAGATATTTTCTTAGACCATAAAAACACCATCGTGATTCTCATGTGTATTTCTTATGTAGTGTCGTTTTTGTTGTTAATCTTAGACCCCAAATAGTAGAAGCTATCAACGGCTTCGAACTTGTATGCTCCAATTTGAAACTGTGTTTCTTCATAGCCAGCTTTTGTGCAGGGCATATATTTAGTTTTATTTTCATTGATTCTTAATCCCATCTTAATGGCTTTCTTCTCCAGACTGATTAGCTGAATTATATTTTTATTGCAAACTGTAATTATTTTTTATTTAGTACTTAAGGCAACACAATAGCTATCCCACCTTCCATTAAACTTTTTACTAATTTTTGAGGCCCCTAAGAAATTGTGATCTCTAGGCCCATGCCTATTGGGCCTTGTCGATTATCACGCTTTAATGCAAACTTATGTTTAAATATAAGTTTGTATTAGTAGATAAGTTTGTATAAGTTTGTATTGTAGAGAGAGAGAGAAAAATAAAACAAAAAATGGACTTAAAAAATAAAGATTTAAATAGTAAAACTGAAAATAATTTAAGATAATGAAAAAAATTCCCAACTTCAGGAAATTTTAGAAGGTTTTTCAGATATTTTTGCTTAAGATATATGTGATATAGAGACAATAAGAATTGAATCTCAAAAGGTAATATTAACATCAGACTTACCAGTGTCATTTTTTTTCCCATTGAAATAAAAAACACTGAAGTCCTAAACTTCAGAATTATGACGACTGTGTCATTTTTTATTTTATTTTGTTTTCAAACAAGGTAAACAATACTGACTGATATAATCGTGTGAGCTGATCAAAAGATTATATCTTTTATTTTCCGGATTTTTATTAATTTTTTCCCCCTCCGGTTTCTTTTTATTATTATTTTCTCCCCCCCTCTTTTTTCATTGTTCTGTAATTTTTTTCATGTTTTCTCTGGGGCTACCGAAGCGGGGGTGCCACCCCCTCCGCAGAGGATCAAAATTGTGGTGGCATGTCTTCGGATCATCCTCCGGGATGTTTCCCAGACCGTCGCCAATAGCCCATTGTGCAGCTCTAGTGCGACGTAAATTAACTACAACTACAACAACATGTTTTCTCTGCATTTTGAACTTATTTTATGAGTTCTATTTACTTGCAGCTTATGCACTATGAATAAAACTTATTGTTTTACTTAATTTTCTTCGTGTTATTTTGTATTTATTTATTATGCTGTATGTATATAACACATTTTAAATAAGTTTCAGAAGAAATTGCTTAGCATTCTTATGAAAAATTTTAATATTCTAAATCTAGAATTATCCTCGTCATCCCAATTAATACAAATTATCATACCCACCATTGTTTTAATATGCGACATTTCTTTTTTACACATCAATATTAGAAATTGATAAAGAATATTTGAACCGAATTATTGAAAGCAAGGATGTACAATCTATATCGCCCACGTCATGAAGTAAAGTTATTTTTTATAATTTTATATATGATTTAAAATGATGTCTCTAGGATGCTGCCATGGAAATGGATTCTGCTAGGCGCTCTATGGGCTATTTTGCTCATGAATCATATTGCCAGGAATTCATCGATCTTCTTTATAATCGTAATCGATAAAATAAAATCAGGAATGCTATAATTCTTGTGAGTTAGATAAAAGTGTATTATTTCAAATTAGTGAAGAAAGTGAATTCGTGAACGTGTTGTTGCGGTATTTTGCTCCTGTGTTAATAGTTTCGTTATTGAATAAAATAATACATATATTTTTTTAAGTAAAGAATTGGATCATAAAAGAAGTTTTTTCTTCACATAAGAATGGCTGATAATGAGCAAAAAGCTATGCAACTGGTTGCAGATGCTGAAAAAAAATTGAAATCTGCACAAGGATTTCTAGGCAGTCTGTTTCGGTGAGAGGAAATAAATATTTTGATATCGAGTTAATTCTTTTTAATATTATTCAATCGCTCTTCTACTTTTTAAATCAATAGTTACTTAATATTTTCTTCTATGGCAAAGAAGCTTATTATTGTTTTAGTATTGTTTTAGTGCGACGTTAACTGTCAAATCAATGGCTAATTATTTTAAATTATTTTGCTCTCCTTTTTCTATTTAGATCGTCTTCCAAAGTTGAAGAGGCTTGTGAAATGTATACAAAAGCTGCTAATATGTTTAAGATGGCGAAGAAATGGAGTGGTAGGTTTTTCGTAGATGTTACTTTTATTTTAAATTTTGTGATTTATTTCTAATAAATTTTGACTGCTTGAATTTCACAGTGATAAGATTATCAATTATTTTCTGAACTTAAGCGAACTATCTGAACTGCAATCTGCTTAAGGCTTAATCGATAGCTATGACATGAAAATGGAATGCAAAATGTGTGTGTGTGTTTTAATTTTTACATATAATAAGCAGAAACTTATTTTTTCAAATATATCAATTATTTCAAAAATTAGATTTGACATAGGTGCATTTAGCTACATTGCAATTACAGTTTAACAGAAATATTATTAATTTGAGTTTCGTCAACTCTTTTAAAATCAATAATTTTGTATAATTATATATTTCTTGCACTGACTTGACTGATGGAAACCTGTAATTGCTCTAACTATAGGTGGGTGTGGCCATCAATTTGTGTAGAGTGATTAATTATTTATCATTTAATCTATGCCAGTGTTTTCATCATAGAAAAAAAATGGGTGAGAGTTCCTCACCCTTGCAGAAAGCAGGGTGAGATTTTAAAAAGTTAAGTGAGA
Organism: Parasteatoda tepidariorum; assembly: GCF_043381705.1. Lineage (NCBI taxonomy): Eukaryota > Metazoa > Arthropoda > Arachnida > Araneae > Theridiidae > Parasteatoda > Parasteatoda tepidariorum. Next base: position 52,387,994 of record NC_092210.1, on the reverse strand, counting down.
TTTCTAAAAACTAAAAAAACACAAAAACTCTTTAAAAAAATTATTTCCTTAATTATAATAAATTTTTAACGTCTTCTATTTTTTAAAGCATTGAATATTTTTGGTGCATCATCATAGAAGATTTTGCCTTTACAAGGTATTTGTCCATCTTACATAAGTGCATAAAAAATTTGAACGTCTTACATGAAGAAACCTTACCTACGGTGAACATGTGATTGTGGAGAAATGTGCTCTGAAAGGGGTTCCGTGGTTGTGTTCTGTTGTTGGAAAAGGTTCTAAACAATACTGGTAAATAGGGAAGCTAGATAATGGGGCAGATGATGAAAATAATGAAAGATCTAGGAAGAAAAGTGAAACAGATTTTTTTCTAAATGGCGTAATTCGAAGCTTTTTCCAAAATGCCAGAAATTCGCGAATTTTGAAATTGATTTATAGAATGCGCGAATTTCTCGCGGTAATCATTTTTTAATGCGAGAAAAGAAAAAAATATGCGAGATTCTCGCGTTCTCACGCTGTAGTGAAAACACTGTATGCTATGCTATAATCTATGCATCAGACTAAAATGATCCATATCTAAAATTGCTGGGTATAAATTAATTGCTCCTTTCTGTATTTGTCTTGTTTTATTCTAATGATTGTATATGCTTCTGGTTTTTAAACATATTTTAATTTATATTATACTAGAAAGTTTTCTTTCTTACTTTCCTTCTGTATTTGTCTTGTCGTTTTTTCCATTGCTTTATGCTTCTGTACTTTATTGTATTGTATAACATATTTTTCTATTTATTCTTGTATTTTTCTGGACCTGGGCAAAACTTTTGGGGTACAGAGGAAGCAAATTCAAATAAGCTTTTAAATAATTCAAATAAGTCTTAGCTTTTCTCGATAGAAAAAGTTTTGCATTTTATGACAATTCAAGGCTGATGATGTCAGCTTTGATTGTCATGTTTTTTCTAATTTTTTACTAATTTTTCTTCAATGTCTCATTTGAAAAAGTTTACTTTTTCTTTAACTTATCAGCTTACTTATACACTAGTTTTTTTAAAAGTAATACTGTATAAAATTTAAATAAAATAATAAAATTTTTTAGCAACATAAAAATTTTAGTGTTGAATTTTGCTGTATACATGTTAGAGGTACGACTTGATAAATGTAAAAATAATATCTTGTCTAGATTTTTAAAGAGAAGACCTGAAGAGTAGAAGAAAAGTTTACTCGACTTCTGATTTTTGTAAGATTTTAATTTTAATCCGATTTTAGCTGCAATCTGAAAAAAATTGGATAACTTGGTAACGAAATTTGGCATTTCAGGACAGCGCAAAAAAATTGTGTGTGTTTTTTTTATTTTTACGTCTCACATAAAAGGACTATTACTGCTAAGAATCATGCACTTAATTTTCGAGTGTTAAAAAATTTAACGTTTTGAAAAAATTGCGGATTTGAGTTAAAATTATCAACTCAAAAGCGGATCATTAATCGATTATTCAAAAGCGTGATTTGGAATTTGCGAATTGTAATAATATTAAATTAAAAATGAAATCCCAAACTGTTGAGGTGAAGATTGATAAAACCACACCAGAAATAAAAATCGACTAATCAAAAAGTAATTCTACAAATGCGTGATTCGAAATTTCCCGTGTATGATAATGTAGCATGAAGAAAACTAAAAATTGGTTACAATTACTGATTAAAATGCGATCATAAATCCAGGTGAGATTGCGGGTGAATCGTCATTAATTAAGTGCATAATGCGCAATTCAAAGTTTGTCGGCTGAAATAATATAGTATTAAAGCATTCAGATTTTAAGAATGAAGTGAAAATCGCCTTTAATAGCTCTTGAAAAAATGATCAGCAAAACCATGCAGATTCACTGTGGAATTGTTGCTAATCGAGTAGCTTGAAAAATGATTACTAACTGAAATGTGCAATTCGAAATTTGCATTGAGATTTAAAAAATATTGTTTTAATCTGTAACAAAATCTTCAGAAATAGCGCAACCATGTAAACCATGTGGATTTATTCTTTGTTGATTGAAATTGACGTTAATTACCGTCTATTTGTTACCTTTTAATGAATTGGGATGTTTTGATGTTTATTTACCTTAAAAACCTATTATCCAGAAAAATCTATTTTCCAAACTTTCTGAAGTCCCGACGATTCCGGATATGGGACTTTCCACTGCATTTAAAATTAATTAGTTATTTTCTACTAGGAATTTTGTAAATTAGGTATTTTTTTTCTTCTGAGTTATTAGTCTTTGAACTAAAATGTTTCTCCTTCTAGCTTTTAATTAACTACTTAACAATTTTTAAATTTTTAGAAATTCAAAATGTTCTGGCCATACTGAATATTTAGGTATATTATTGAAATTTTAAGTCATAAGATGTTCAATAAATGAATAATCAGTTTTATTCAAAGTGACTAAAATAATGCTATTTCTTTCAACCAAAACATAGAATGCTTCTGAAGTAGAATGCTCCTTTGTTTACATTGTGTGATTTCCCTAGCTTTTATGCAACTGCTTTTCTATTGTTTTTAAAACCTTAAAATTCTTTGGCCACACTGTATATTTAGGTATAATCAAACTTTAAGTAATAAGCTATTCAATAAACACATAATCAGTGTTATACTAAGTGAGTTAAATGTTGAGATTTCTTTAAACCAAAAAATGAATTTGTCTTTTAAATAATTACGGTTGTTTTACCTAAGGTTTTATTTGTTGTAAAAAAGTAAAAAAATATAAGAATTCGAGTTATAACATGTAATATGAAAAAATATAATAATAAAAATAATGTAAAGATTAATACAAAAAATATTAAGTAAATATATTAATAAAAGTTTGGGAATTATAGTAAAGTTTATTAGTTTTAAAATAGCAGATTGATTTTGAATTAATATATTAGAATTAATCTGCTTACAATCCTTTCTTTAAAATTAATTATAAAGATGAATTAATTTACAATAAATTTATGTGTTTAAATTATATTTAGCTGCTGGAAGTGCTTTTTCGGAAGCTGCATCTCTACGTTTAAAAATGGATAACCGACATGATGGCGCAGCATTATTGATTGATGCTGGTAATTGTTACAAGAAAACAGATCCTCATGGTAAAGTTATAAGTTCATTCATTTTCTTACTATTATGTGTTTATATTCAGGGTTGGCCAGTTTTGTGTGTTTTTTACCACGGATAAAACAGTCATCCCAAAAATTATGTGTAAAATCCTATACCCACAAACTGCCAAATATCGAACAAATTGCATTTATGTATTGGTAGAAGTATTATTGTTCATATTTAAATAACCCGTTCCAGGTACTGTAAAACAATCATCTTATACAACTTAAGTTCAAGGCTGTCAGTAGGTCCCTATTTTCTTAAATGGTATCTTTTTTTTTTTTTNGGAAACTACTTTCTTCATATTTTTTTTTTTTTTTTTTAAGTTGGTTTTTTTGCTGTTTTGTTAGGACTCTAATGGCAGAAGTCCTCCGGCACTGCAGATTATCAGCAGATTGTTTTTCTGCATCTTGCATCTGCAGATTATTTTTCATATTAGANAATAAATTTATGTGTTTAAATTATATTTAGCTGCTGGAAGTGCTTTTTCGGAAGCTGCATCTCTACGTTTAAAAATGGATAACCGACATGATGGCGCAGCATTATTGATTGATGCTGGTAATTGTTACAAGAAAACAGATCCTCATGGTAAAGTTATAAGTTCATTCATTTTCTTACTATTATGTGTTTATATTTGGGGTTGGCCAGTTTTGTGTGTTTTTTACCACGGATAAAACAGTCATCCCAAAAATCCTGTGTAAAAACCTATACCCAGAAACAGCCAAAATTCCAACAAATTGTATTTATGTATTGGTAGAAGTATTATTATTCATATTTAAATAGCCCATTCCAGGTACTGTAAAACACTGATCTTATACAACTTAAGTTCAAGGCTGTTAATAGGTTCCTATTTTCCTAAATGGTATATATATATTTTTTTAAGTTGGCTCCTAAATGTCCCTTTTATCATTTTTTTGCTGTTTTGTTAGGACTCCAATAGCAGAAGTCCTCCAGCACTGCAGTGGGTACTGCAGATTATTTTTCTTCATCTGCAGATTATTTTTCATATTAGATTTTAAAAAAAATTGTCACAGCACCTGAAGATAATTTTTCAATTCAGAACTCAGATTTCAAAAACAAACTTAAAATATTACTATATTAAAAATATTAAAGGTAAAAAGATAAATAATTTATAATTCCTAGACTTACTCATTTACTATTTGTCTTAGGACTTTGTTTATCAATATATAAGCAAAAAAAAAGTGATGATTTTTAAAAGAAAAAATTAAATGATAAGAAAAATGTAAAAAATAAATTTTTAAGTGCCATTAATTGCAGTTGCTTGTTTATAGTATAAGGACTTATTCCTTTCTTTAAATTTAAATTGTTCCATTCATTTTAAATTGTATAAATATTTTTAATTGCAACAACAAATGACAAACATTTACTTTTGCTAACTTTGCTGTAAACATGTAAAATTAAGCCAAATTTTTTGAATAATATTCTCTGTCCAACTGTGTAAGCGTCGCAGGAAAACTTTTATTTATTAAGATTATGTTGCAGATTGACTCTATAAATTATTCGTTGTAAACCAGGTTAATGACTCTGTATGATGTTTGCATTCTAAGTGAAATAATAGAGGCATTCTCAATTCAATGATGCTGTTTGTCAAAAAAAAATATTTTTTTTCTATTCATGTGTATTTATAATAAATAATATGAAATTTTTTGTAAGAATTTTTATTTTTTACAGAGGCAGTCAAATGTATAACTAAGGCTATCGAATATTACACAGATGCAGTAAGTCAGCTTTTTTAAGAATATTTACTTAAACATAATAATAATAATAATTTTTTTTATTGAAAAAGTTTCTTTTATAGGGTCGATTTACAGTTGCTGCTAAGCATCATATGACTGTTGCTGAGATTTATGAAACTGAAATGGCTGATGTTGAGAAAGTAAGAAAAAAGATTGCTCATACATTTGACTCTGAAACCTGCGCAACTTGGAACTTATTTGTTTAAAATTTTCTTTTTGAATTTATCTTAAAATTATATCAATATTAAATATACAGTAGAACCTCAATTTAATGGCTGCGCTCATCAGACCTTACAAAAACATGGTAACTAACAAACTGAATGTCGCTATGTCATGGTCATGAAAATTCCCATATAAACTGAAATTTAAATGCCTACAACTGTATTTTTATTTTGTTAAACAATTAATGTAATTAAAAATAGTTAGATTTAATTTATTTAGTGAAGAAGAAAAACGTAATTATTTTAGCGGAAAAAAAATCCTACATTTTTGTTTATCTTTTTTTGTTTTGAAGTACACAATGAATTTTTCAAAAATTCCAAGTAGTCCATTTCTTTTTCTTGTTCTAAAAGTTCTTGGAAGTAAAGTTTCTGTTCATATTGCTTCATTGAATCATGATGGGGGATCTGCGTGAAGATTCACAGTCGTCTTCATCACTACTAGATTCTATAATTTCAGCTATTGAAATTGCCTCCAGTTCGTTACCTTTCCATCAGGTCGTTATAACATAGAGAATATTCCATAAAGAATTCTGTTCTGAAATGCTATCGGTATTCTCCTCGGATGGAATTGATGTAAAACTACTTTTTATGGAACCAGGTGGGTGTTTATTTTTCTCTTTTTGTAGGATGCTCTAAATAATGGGATTTTATTGCATTATTGGTATATAAAATAGAAAGGGATCAGGCTGAAAACAGGTATGTAAAAAGCGGGAAATCATTATTCACCGATGACGTTAAATCCAAGTTCTACTGTAAGTTAAAATTTTTCATTAAATCATTTAATTTATTTTTACATAGCTGCCAACTCTTCTGTATATTGCGTAAAGTTACTGCATTTTCCTCCGCTTTTCACTTTGGGAATAAAATCTTTCACATTCAGGAAATTGGTCCATGAAATTTTTCTTTCCCATTTTGTAATTGCTAGTAAGAAAAATATCACAATAATAGTATTGTACTTAAAAGAAAATAATCAGGATATTAAAACCGTGAACAAGTAACAAATCCAAGACATTGTCTCGTCAGGGAAATGGTCGACTAGACTACATTTGGACTTGTGAGAGAATTAGAACAACTAAGCGTGTAAAGACTCACCTGGATTTAAAATGGAGTCATTGTCATTTGGATTTCAAATAAAAAATTACGGGATTTTAAAAATTGCTTGGAAATTGTTAAGAAAAAACTATCAAAAACGCGAGAATTTTATGGTAAAAAAAAAAAAAAAAACAAATTGTGCTATTTGAAGTTTGTATGTTATCGTAAAATCGGATTAAAAAAAATTGAGATTTTAAAAACTTAATAGAAATCGATTGTAATAATTACCAAAAAAATGTTAGACAAGACTGTGTGCAATATATATATGTGTCAGTCAAATGTTTTAAAAATTGATTGTTGAATTGAAAATTCGTGTCTGTCGTAATAACATAGTACAGTACAGAACCCGTTATCCGGAAATCGGAAAACCAAAAAGCCGGAACAAAATTCAATAAATTTTCCCTCCATTTTTTAAAATTTTTTTTTTTTTTTCTCATAAGATTTTAGAATTTTTCTTTCTTTTTTGAAAGATGTTTACCTTAACATCATTTTGGAAATAATCATTAGTGTATTACTTCATCGTTTTTTCTTCTTTTTAAGATTATTTCCAAANTGCACGTTAAATCTGTCGAGTCTCAAAGTCCTCCATGTTCCCACAAACCAGTCATACCTCTGGGGGTACTGATCCAGGAGTTTCCTTGTCTTCTGGATTGGTTCAAAATTACAAGGCTGCGGAATTGAACATTGGTAGTCGTAAACCCAAAAATTGAGTCGACTGCTCAGCGACGGTTACAAAATAAAATACAAAAATTTTTTTTATACCCCTATGCCTTTTAATTTACTTATTTTAATTAGCTTCTTCATTTTGAAAATTACTTACTATTTGAGGATTGCAATTTGTTAGCATCTCATTTTTTTAAGAAAAATTATGCCTAGTTCAAAAATGCTTTATTTTATGCGCATTGAGTTTTTGGGGCTATAAAAATGTGTTTAAATTTGTTAAAATTATTGCATAGCTTAAAAATGCTTAATTTTATGCATGTGAAGTTTTTTAGTTCTATTTTAAACAGTATGGACTGTAATAGGGGCCCAAAACATTTCTGTGCCCGGGGGCCCTGCTTGTTATTAAGACGGCCCTGATCGGTTGTAATAATTACCAAAAAAATGTTAGACAAGACTGTGTGCAATGCAAATATGCGTCAATCAAGTGTATCAAAAATTGATTGTTGAAATGAAAATTCGTGTGTGTCGCAATAACATAGTATCGAAAATAACGGTATTTTGAAAATCATGAAGAAATTGTAACAATAACTGCTGAGAAACAAAAGACAAACCAAGTAAAATGCTCTGTGGTAGAATTGGCCACAGGGTATCAGTTCTAAAATGAGTGTCACAATAAAATTGAAGAAAAATTAATGACTTTAAAAGCCATGTATATCCAAAAGTGATTATACAAATGCACAGTTAAAAATTCATGTTTCGCAATAAAGACAATACAATAAAATCACAAAAAATTTTATCAACTTTATTGAAATCAATAGCAACAACTTCTGAAAAAAAGATAAGAAAATCACTTTTCTGACAATTAGAAATTCATGCATAATAATACTGTTTTAAAAGATCAGCATTTTAAAGAAAAACTTGTATTTATGCTGGAATTGGTTAAATTTGAAATTTGGGTATAATAATATAAAGTAAAAAAATCGTGATTTTTGAAAAAACAAACTTTATTATGTATTTACTTCGGAATAGGCTCAATTAGCAATTCAATTAGTGGTAATAAAGTTGTGTTCGATTTAATTTTACTACATTTTACCAACATAAGCCGTTTTAAATCAAAAAACGGCTTATTTTATTGATTATTTTATTGATTATTTTATTGAATATTTTATTGAATATTTTATTGATAAATAGAAAAATGATAAAAGAATATTATTTTCAAATCAAACAAACTTTAAAAGGTATGCAATTCTTTTGTTTTTGGGATTTTTTGTAAAATTTTATATTAGATGATTAAGCAAATTGTTTGACGTGATCATGGTTTGGGTTATCTTTCATAATAAAATTAAGGTAAATTCATTTTCAAACAGTCATTTTATGTTAAAATAAAATTGCAAAATGTATTGTAGATATTTCATGATTTAATATTTCAATTTATAAATACTATAAATTTTAAAAATGGATTTGAACTTCATAAAATAAATCTTCTGTATTTTAAGTGATTTCTTCTGAAATTTTGTAGTGAATCTTCCGCAATCTAAAAAATTGGTACTGGCAGGTATTTTTTCATTTTTTTCATTCATAAATATTATTTTAGTATGTTTCTAATGTTTAAATTTATTTTCTAGAATTTTTAACTCTTTACTTCAAAATGTATCTAAACTTTTGAACAAAAACCAAATCTATTTCTCAGCCCACCAATAATAAAGTTTTAAAATGTTGATAAAAAATAATTTATTTTTTGAAATGCTTCATCGCCACTGTAATGTTTGAAAATCAATTCTCATCAAACAAACACTCTTTTCTGCTTTGGATTACCAGTTTAAAATTTTCATTATGACTAGATCTTTTGTTACATCCTCTAACCATCTCTTTTTGGTTTTCTTTTGGGTGTTAAGTTCATTGGTTTTCTACTTAAAATTTTTCTTATTTTTATTCATTCATTCTTTCTGTATGGTTCAGGCATGTCAAGCATCTCGATTTTATGAATTGAATAATATCTTATTGTTTAATTTGAAAGTCAAGTTCAGTCTTGTTTCTAATTCCCCATTGTGAATTGCTTATTTGAATTAAAATTCTATTTAAAATTTTCTTTCAAGTATTAATAAGTTATTTTCATATTTATTTGTCCAAGTTTTACTACTATAAGTCATTTTATGCCTGATGAATGGTTTTATGATGATGAATGGTTTTATGAATTTTTAATTTAGTTTTTGTTCTAATGAGCAATTTTTTTCCTTTTGAATTTATATGATCTTTTATTTCTTTTCTGTGTTCTCGAATTAATAGATTTTCCCTTCAGAAATGTAAATTTGCAGTCGAACTTTTATAATCAAATAATCTTTCCCGGAGAAATTAAATACGTGTGGAAATGAATTTTATTTTGTTATTTTTTAACAGACTTAGTTGAAAATTCCTCTAAGAAAATCAATTGTTTATTTATAAGTTGTTTTTATCTAGCTTTATTATTTTTATAAATTTTGTTTACAATGCTTCGTTTTCAAAATTAATCTTAATAATATGTAAGATTCATATGTATATGTATATTTTTGTGTGTCTTTTTTTCTCCTTCTATAGGCTATGCAACATTATGAGCAAGCTGCTGATTATTTCAGAGGAGAAGAATCAAACAGGTATATATTTTAAATTTCATTATTAATTTAGTAAAATGTAAAAGACTCAAGGGAAAAAAAAACTATACAATTTCTCTGTGCTAACTTATGTGATCAAAAGAAAGAGATTTTGCAAAAACCCCTAAGTTAAGAACCCTAATGTAATGCGTGGAAAGAACAATAATTTACTACGATTTTACTATACGAATGGAAATATTTCAGATGAATTAGCACTGAAGCTAAATGATTTTGTGAAAATTCGTCCTAAGATCAAATTTGTTCAATTACTTAAGAGAATTATGTAACATTGTCCTAAGGTTATTTTTAGTAATATGCATATGAGCAACAAAATATTTATAAATTAAAAAGGGAAAACGGCCTTTTTCATGGCCAAATGTACGTTAAATGGGTGGAAGTGAGACATTAGTTTCTATCAGTAGAAGTGATTTAACAAAAATGAATTTAGCAAATTAGGATTTTCTATATTATTAAAATTATTTTGTTATAGTTGCTAACATGTTTTTAAAAATGAGTTTTTATTTATGTGATATTTTTTTGCTCATAAAATAAAAACATCAGTGAAAGTATTACATAAATATTTTAGTGAAAAAGTAAATTTTTCAGTACTGCATAATAAGCAATTTTCATTGATTTGTACTCCTGTAAGAAATGGCTCTAAACTTTAAAATAAAATAACATCTATAAATTAATATGAAAATAAATTAATATATATATATATCTATAAAAACAGTTAATAACCATGTATATATTTATTTTTTAGCTATATTTAAATAATTGTTTTAAATTAACATTATATTAAAGCTTAAAAGAATTTCATAAAATGTTCCCTTTTTCCTAGCAATTTTTATGGAGTAAAAAGTTAATACGTGTCTATTCTATAAGCTATAACAACTGCTATAAACAACATCATATTGAGTTAAAATCTTCATCAGTAGCTTTATGACTCAATGAGTCATGATTTATAAGTCAAGTAAACAAAACAGACAAACAATGCCATTTGCTTCAACCCAAACCGAATCATTCCTCGTACATCCACTCCACCTTCATCCAAAATTTTCATTTGATGTTTTTTTTTTAAATCTACATATTTCTATTAATTTTTCTTTTAATAATAGTGGTTGAAATATTCTATATTTTATCTTTTATACAACTTAAAAATCTTACGTCTGTTCATTTTATTGTTATTTAATTTTACTATTGCAATTAAAAAATAACTTAAATTGAACATAACTAGGAATTTTTATAAGATTTGCAGCTTTTTAAACTTTTTTTGTTACTGCTCCTAATGTTTTTGTAAATTTATTTTTAAGTATCCAAGTTCTTGTTTATGTTTTATTTATAGAATGTATATTCAAATGTTATTATTTAAAGCTTAATCCATTACTAAATGTACTTAATAAATATATTCATGTGTTATTATTTAATGCTTATTACATTACTAAATGTACTTAATAAATAGAAAACCTATTTTCCCTATTTTGCTTTCATCCAACAAAATTTAAATTCATTGAAAACACAAATATTTATTCTATTCAATAATCTGTGGACAATCATTAAAAAAAAGTTATTAAACTTTTAAATGTACTTTTTAAAGTGTAAATACTCCAAGTATGAAAATTTACATCATGCACAAAATATTTTCTATTTTTGGTAAAATCTTTCAAATTTGAACTTCAATCTTACGATAATTCCTACTCTTTAAGGTTGGCAGATATGTTTTCTGTTTCCCTGGAATCAAATGTTAATGATCTTAATTTTATTTATTTATTTATTTATTTTGGTGACGGATTTGTGTTAAAAAAGTTAAGTTTACTTGCACCTGGTTAACTGAAAAGTTCCTGTTTAAATTCAAATAATTGACCTAAAAAATCTAAAAATGACAGTGATATTATGCTTTTGTATGCTTTTTCACCACATATTGACAACTTTTTGAGTTATGAATGCCTGTTTCACGTTGTCTTTCTGAAAAAGAATAATAATTATGGTAATTTTAAAAAAATGGATAGGGTGCAATTTGGTTGAATTTTTTTAGGTTTTTCAAGTTGAAACAAATTATGAATTTTGCATCAAGGTTCCATTTATTTGTTTATACAGCATATAAATTTTAATTTATTTATTTTACAAATAAAATATTGTAGATTGTAAGTTCACTTAAATTATATTCATGCATTTAAGACCAAAGTTTCAATTAATATATGTTTGTTACAGTTCAGCAAACAAGTGTATGCTGAATGTTGCCAAGTATGCAGCCCAGCTTGAACAGTATGAAAAAGCTATTAGTATTTATGAACAGGTAATTTGAGTGTTAGATAATTTATAAGATGTTCTTTACATTTTTAGTTGTGCTTTGAAACTTCTCTAAATAGTAACTTTGTTAACTGCTGCAGTGTAAGGGAATTGGATGTCCATTCTTTTCCAATGTCTCAAAGTTCACTGGCAGCTTTTCTTTATTTTTATTTCTATATAAATAAAAAATTTTATGTTTTATTCTTTGTCCATGTCTCAAAGTTCATGGGCAGAAATAGTCCCTTTTTTTTATACTTGTATGTAAGTAATTGCTACAGAATTTAGTATTTTATTTGTTCTGTCTCTAAATTTGCTGGCAGAAATAGCTCTTCTTTATTTATATTTGTTTGTAAATAATTTATAACGGATTTTGTATTCCATTCTTTGTGCATGTCTCAAAGTTCACTGGTATTTTGATTAATTGACATATTAAACAGGTATAAATCAGATCTTCAGTTATAGCTTTTTCAAAAAGGATCAAATAATATTTTAGCGTCTATATATGTTTCACTAACATTGATTTATTTTTATGTAACTTTAAATGGCATTTATATTTTATGATACTAACACAGACAGTTTTAATTATAAATGTTTACTGATCATAAAACTGAGTTTATTTAATCAAAACACGATACTATGCATTATAATTAAATAATATTAAAAAGTAAACATTTTGCAAAAATTTAGAACATATTGAATATTGCACTCCCCTTTTAATTGAAGAACCTACTTAATTGCATAGATTTGACTGAAACAGACGGTATTCCTTTAAGCGTTGTTGACCTTAAAAATTTTACTTTTAACAAATTTCGATTTGAGTATACGGAAAATCTACCTTTGTGAAGTAAAAATTAGGGGTTAACTTACATCAGGTCGATTTTTACTTACAAAATATTGTAATGTTAAAAACATGTTCTTAAAGTTAATAATAAAATTATTTTTACTTGACAGCGTTATGGTTATTTATGTATAATTAAAATCTTATTTTTTATGATGAATATGTTGAGGTTATAGCTTGGAATGATGTTTGATTCTGTTTTAAAAAATCATTGTGTTATAGGTAAATTATTCAGTGTGTAAAATATAATGTTTTGCATATTAATAGCTCCATATCCATATTTTGCAGCATCCATATTTTGCAATGGCTAATTCTTTTGAAGTACCCTGAAAGAGAAATTTCTCTGTGTATTTGAAAATATAAATATATTTTTAAAAATATTTCTTGTTTTATACTATTATTTGTAACAATAATATTATGCTTTTTAGATTTTTGTTGTGTTTTGAAAGAAATGTAATTACATCTGTGCTGCTTGATTTTCTTCTATCTTGTACCGATTTCTTCTTGTGTTTCTTTTTTTTCTTTCTTAATGTTACAATTGTTATTTTTTAAAATTATTTTTCTTATTACTTATTTAATGAATTTAACTGACATTGAAAAAAAAATTTTAAAGTTTATTTAAAAAACTATTTCATCAGTAAGGTCAAAAAAATATTATTTTAACTTTATCACTTTTAAATATACTTTTCAATTTTGTTTTGATTTAAATCATGTTTGATCAATCATGTTTTGATTTAGATTTTCTAAAATTTTTTCTCAAATATTTCAGAGTAAGATTTTAAATTTGTATCATTATTTTTTTTATGATGTATTTTTTTAAAATAAATTATTCAAAATAACATGATGAATTAAATATGTATATTTTTTTTTTAAAAACAAGATTATTTTTTAAGTGATTCAAGTTCTTAGTATCAAAAGTAATTTCATGTTATAAATCATTTATTTATTTCATTACTTGCTTAGAAAGATTTATTATAAAACTTTAATACAAAATATAATATTTAATAATTTTAAGGGGTCTCAGGATCCTAGATATAGATAAAAGGTATATGTAAACAGGAATAATTTAAAGTTCTTGCAACTTCTAGACAAAAATAAACAGCATTCTGATTTTTGAACTCATAAAAATATTGTAAAGCAATCATTTTACACATAACAAAACAGCATATAAGAAATGTTTCTTGCAATTTGTTAATAAACTGTTCATTTTGAAATGTAAAAAATCTTTGTCCATGATTTTTCTAACATTATATGCTATGCTAACTTAAAACTTTTTCTAGGGCATATACTATTCCCTTCAATAACTTATATATAAATTTAAATAATACAGTGCCCATCTCTTATGAAAATTACATCCGTTCTGAGAATATTTGATTTTATAGGGTGACTGTGTTTTCATACCAAAATCTCTGCACTTAGGAAAAATGTTTTCCAAATTAGGCTTTAAAAATGCACCAAAAACTAATTTTATTTTTACTAAATCTTATGTTCTAAACCCATGCTATAATAAATTTATGCTATAAATCAATGCTTTTTGTCTTATAAATAAGAGTTAGTGTTCAATTCTAACTCAAAATACATTTTCAAATGTAAACTTTTTAAAATTTAGTACTTACTTAAAGAATTATTAATAAATACACTACAGCTAATGAAGTGTTTTTTAAAAATTAACTACTAATTATACTTACTAGTTAACTTTTAGCTTAATTCTAAGAGAGTATAAACCCAATGTAACTCAGTATAATGAATAAAAATGTTGTTAAAACGCATAGGTGTGCCTTTGGGGCGAGTTAGGTGGTCCTTGGCCAAGCCAAATGTATTTTTTAAAAACTTTAAAAAAACCAAAACAAGTTGAATAGTTGCTAAGAGTGTTTGCATTTCCAAATAAAATGTTATGTCATTAACAAATTCCTTTACTTATCCTTCATTTTTATAAATTTTATCTTTTCTCTAGTTTAAATTAAAAGTGCCATGAAGCTCCAGTGTAATAACTAAATCATTGAAAAATATGTCTTTATGTAAAATATGAAAAATATGAAGTAATTTATGTCTTTAAAAAGAAATATTTAATTTACCTTCTGTAAGAGACTGTTTAAATATTATATAATCATGTTTTTGGCAATTTTGTATCATTTTCCTCTTTGAGCAAAAATAATCAAAATTACGAAACCTATCACAGACTTACGTAAGAAAATCTCTTCCTTGTCTTTTATAGTAATCTAATTTTAAGAGTTATTGAATTAAATTTTAATTAAAGATTTAAATTTGTGAAAATTAAAATTTACATTTTAATATAATTTAAATAATTTTGAAAGTTCTTATTGATATTGTTCCAACCTTTTTTCCCTCCAAAGTTGAACTTTTATTTCAAATTTAATCGCATTTTTTTTTGTTATTTATTTTTTTGACATTAAAAAATTAATAAACAAAGGGATTTTAGCATCATACATTAGCTCATACCCTTTTATTCCAGAAGGCTTGTTTATTTTTTAAAATAAGCATTAGTAAAATACTTTTGTATAAAAGTGAAAAAACATGTTTCATTTTAGCATTTTTGCTGAGCGTTTGTGAAAAATGCTACTTCAGCTGAAATCATGCATTGAATGATGATAGGCATTCGATAACTTTTCTTAATTCATACACAGCTTTGATTTGGATTTTTTAATGGTCCTTGTTTCATAATTTTTTAATTCTCACTTTTCAGTTTTCCTAAGATTTATAATATGAACTTGTAACTCTGTTCTTTTTGTTCTTAGGGGCATAATAATAAAATGTATTATCTATGAGCTTTTAAAATTTGAGAAAATAGAAGAAAGAAAAAGAAAGAAAATTTTTAATTATTTTAAACGTGTGCCCTAAAAAGTGATTTTTAAGTGGTGATCATTATTTTATAAAATGATGATAGCATGTCATGATATTGTAATGCTTCTTTCAGAGTTGATTTTAAAAAGCCGCTGATTTTATTATACAGTGATTTTGATTGTTGTGGTCTCTGTGCTTGTTTCAAATAATTTTAAAATAGTTTCTACAAATTTAAAAAAAAAAAATATTAATTTTAAAGTTTTATTTTTAAATAGTACGGAACTCTTAAATTGTGTTATAAAATTGTGTATAGCTCATAGTTATTACTTTTACACAAAATTTGGGACCTGTAATTGGGAAACTGTTAATAAATTAGACACTTTACTGGATTGGATAGGTTTTTAGATCAATTTTTTTGTTCATATGTAAGACTTCTATTTAATTTTATTTAGAAGTTGTAGTAGCTTCAAATGTTTCGTGCGTGCGTATGCCTTTTGTTTGTTTCGAGCCTCAGACCCTTTTGTGCAAACTTATATTTAACTCTGGTTTATTAAAACAAAAGTTTGATAGATTAATAGGTGATTGCTTAATGACATTTCATTAAGATTAATGTTTAAATCCTAATAAAGTATTGTTTTCATGGAATTTTATATGTTACTAGGTTGGGGAAGCAGCTCTTGCCAGTCCATTAATGAAATACAGTGCCAAGGAGTATTATTTTTGTGCATCTTTATTGCATGCATGCATTGATGTTTTGAATGCTCAGGTAAAATTTAAAAAACCATTAAAATTCATTATATACTTTATTTGATAAATTTGTTTATTAACTGTTTGATAAAGTGTTTATGAAATTATTCACCTATTATGTTTTAAATATATACTTTATTTGTTCAAATAGTTTTGAAACTTTTATGCATCAACTTTACAGCTGAATTAGTTTTATTATTGTCATCCATTCTTGAGTTTGGTTTTATACTATATCTAACCATTATACTTGGATAAAACATGAGCTGTAACAATAATATAATATATGAATTCAAAATTTTCAATGCTCATTAAATTCCATATTTTTTTTTAAATTGCTCATAAATATGAAACAATAACTTGTAGTAGAGTTTCAGCAAGGATATATATACTAATTGATTATTTTAATGTTGATATTTATTTAATTTGTGTTTAAAAAATTTTGACTTATTTGACTTTTTAAAATAGTTTCCTTAAAATTTTTTCTTTAAATGGTCTTTTTACAGCATGCCATCAAAAATATGAGTTATAATAATGCATAAGTTTAAATTTTTGTAGTTTATTTTAACTATCTTCAAAAAATCTCACTTTGTTCTTCTTTTAAAATTATGTATGAATATATGGATATAATTTGCATTATAGTTTCATTTATTGTTTTCATGTTGTTATTTATTTTGTTTGTATATACAACTTTTCTTTATAATATTTAATTTTCAAAAATTTTTTGCAGCAAGCCATGAAGAAATATGAGGAAATATGTCCATCATTTCATGATTCCAGGGAATGCAAACTAGTTATGGTAAAAAGCTTTTGACTTTTAAAAGTTTTGGTATATTGAGCCAGTAATATTCAGTTATTATAACGGCAATTTTCAAGATTTCTAAAACATATCAAAAAACTAAAATTTATAATTTTTTGATATTTTTATAATTACATTTCAAGGATAACATGTAAAATAAAAGTTTTTTTTAAGAATATTTGAAGAAAATGCTGTTATAAAATATGGTACGATAAAATCTTTACATAATAACCTAAGGTACATGCCTGACATTACAGGCATTTTTCAGATTGCCGGGATTTGTTTTAAGTATCAATTATAAACACCTTTTTTAAGAGAGAACTTGACAAACCCAAAATCCATTTTAAATCATATTCTTAAATTATTTATTTGACTTAAATGTAATAAAAGTATGATATTTGTGCTAATCTAAGTGTTTGTTGAACTATTGCTGTTTGTGATTTTTTGGTAGGAATGTTCGATTATTAAGAGTATTAGAAGAAATTTTTTTTTTATAATTTAAACACTTTTTCTGTCATCACCTGCTCTATTTTGTATACGCTTCCAAAAGCTTTAATTTTTACTCAGAGAAAAGATAGCCTTAACGGACCCTTCACAAAATATCTTTTCATAAAAGCGGACCCTTCACAACATATATTAACTTAAAAACGGACCCTTCACAAAATAATTTATCTTTTAATCGGACGCTTCACAAGAGACACTCAAAAGACATTTGCGTATTATTGTAAATGGGCTGGAAAAATTGATGCTGAGTGTTCAGCTGTTAATAGATATTTTCAAATCTATTGACAATTGACATATATTGCTCTAATATTTTTTTAATCATGTTTTTCTGCTTTAATTCTAAGGCTAAGTTTGATCTCATTTCATGTATATTAAGTACCTTAACTTCTTTGAAGTAAAAAAGAAATTATAAATTCCAAATGTAGTATTCTAAGAAAATATTTCTATTTCTACAAACATGTGTACTTTCTTATTGATATTAAATGGTATTTTTTTGTAAATAAATAATTGAGCAATATATTATTCATAAAATTAATTAATAGAACACTATGTAAATAAAAATTAATTTTTGGCAATTTTTTAAATACAATATTATAAATTTAGAAATTGTTTAAGTTTATTTAATGTGTAACACATTAGAAGTGATACATTACTAAGTTGTGTTATTTAAAACGTGTCAACTGAAATTAATAAAAATGAGACTGATTTTGTTTCCATTATTCGTCCGAAATGAATATTCCGTGTTGTGCAGTATAGGCTAAATATCAAATATTTGTATGTTGCATCTCTAATTTAGTACCAGCAATAGCAATTTATTTTTAAAAATTTAATTTTTTTAAAATTATAATTTTTCAGTGTTGAGCATAATCTTGTATCCATGAAAAGGTTTTTTTGCAATAACAGGACTCTATTTGCACAAATTTACAAAACAGAACTCTGGTTGAACGAATGCGACTTAACGTTTATTTTATATTCACAAATTACGAGTAATTTTTTCACAATTTTACCAAAAAAGGACCTTTTACAAAATGTTTGGACAGACCCCTGTCAATCATTCCTTCAACAGAAGTGAATGGTTCTAATCCATCATATGTAAAATATTACTCAAAACAAGGAATATTTTCTTTACCTAAGTATGTTTACCTTGAAAAACTTAAAATCTTACCTTTGCTTCAATTAATAAGCATAGCACTGTTTTTTTTAGTCTACAAAGTCAATAACTTGGAATTGTATAATAGGCTAGAAAGGGGGAAATATTATAAGAACACTCATATGATATAACACATCACTCCATAAGTCCCCGATTAAGCACATTACCCGGCAGCACTGTTTACAGTCCCATATGATTTCGGGATACTAGTATCTTTCAAACGATACATGTCAAAATTTCTTGATTTACTGATAATCAGTTTATAGGTTACAAGTGGTTTTAGTGACTCCAATTTTGTAATTTTCCAAACAATGTATAAAAAAGAATTTCATGTGGTAATTCAGGGTTGCCACTCCACAGGGAGAACAGGGAAAACCTGGAAAATATAGGGAATTTAAAAATCACCTAAAATAACAGGGAAAGTGCAAGGAATTTTGATTTTTTTCTTTACAAACTGAGAAAATACAGGGGATTTTGTTTTTTTTAATTTTGGTCTTTTAAAAAATGGTGACCACTCAAAGCGTAATCTATGGGATATTTAACCATGATATTCCAACTATACTAAACTATTTCATTTACCATAGCATTATTTAAGTATGTTCAGCTGTTTTTCCAGCAATTGAAACTAATAAATATAGTTAGCCCAAGGACGCCGGCAGCGGGGTGCAAGGGGGTGCACTTGCACCCCCCAGGCTTTTTTTTTTAAAAACAATTAAAGAGATACAGAAAAATTTTGTTATAAAATTTTTTTGTTGAACATATTTTTATGGAAGAACAAATAATTAAGTAATTAAAATGTGAAAAATATGTAATTTAATAAAATGTAATAAAATCTTTTCATTTAATAAAATGTAAATAATATATTTTCTATTAGTTATTCAGTTTAACAAATGTGTATAACACAAGCTGACTTCTCGCAACTATAAAACTTCATCAACACAATAAATACCAATGTTAAGCGTACACAAACACGTTAGTATACGAAACTACTGTTTGTAGTTATTTGTGCTTCAAAGTCAGTAGCTATGCCAGCGCCAGCGCGATCGCCTCTGGGCAAAATTTGTAAGTACAAGAAATTCGTACTTTTTTTTAAATATCTTGCTAACAATGAAGAAACGTATCTTGAAAAAATGAACAGATGAAAGTATATGTAATAACATAACAAAATGTAACATTTTAATTTTTTTTCGGGGGGAGGGGATGGTAGTTTGTTAGAGGGTTGCACCCCCTTTTATACTATTCTGCCGGCGCCCTTGAGTTAGCCCAATATAGCTCACACAAGAGCACAGTAATTGTTGTTTCCTCTTAATATATTGCGTATAACAGGGAAAGCAGAGGGAATTTTTTTTCCAGATTTGAGTGACAACCCTGTAATTAAACATTTTTTTTTGATGGTGAAAAATACTGTTGAAACCAAAAACCCACTTAGTAAACATTATGGCAGCTCTGCATCAATTTTCAATTATTCGGTTAATTTTGACTGGTATGATAAATTTAAACATGTTCATAAAAGCACTGATGATGCTGAATGCTTTGTCAAATTGAATTGGTAGTTGTTCCAGAAAAAGTAAAAAATTTCACAAAATAGTTTTGAGAAACCTTAAAGTGAAGTTTTGTAGGATAGCTGACTTCTAAAAGATATCGAAAGTTGCTGTATTTGGAAATTGAGGAATTTTCAGTGCTCTGTTTGACGCAAAATAAAAAGGATTTTTTGCAATGATGTCTCACAATGGTTGAAAATTTAATTTCCCTGCAATACATTTGGATCAGATGGATCGTTAGCCGAGAGAAGCCGCTGAAATTCGTCCAGATTGAACGATACCTTAAAAGTCTTCTGACTTGGTTATGGCATCCATATTTTGGAATGTGCGCAGTATTTTATTTATCGACTATCTTGAAAAAGATTAAATTATCAACTGTCGAATTACATGGCACTATTGGATCAATTGAGTGTAGAAAAAAAAAACAAAAAAAAACAGCCTCACATGCAAAGAAAGTATTGTTTCACCAAGACAATGTCTTGTGTTGCAAGTCGAAAATTTGAATGAATGAAATGAAATTTGACTCAAAGAAATGATTGCTAAAACTGACGCCAATTTTGAGAGTGCAGACAAATCTTTTTACAAAAAAGAAAATGGCATTGAAAAATTTGAGGAATGTTAGAATGAATGTATTTACTCTTGAATGAGACTGTTAAAAAATAAAATCGAATTTTAAAAAAAAAATTGTTTTTTTCTTGTGTAAAATGGAGACTTATTGAGAGATGTGTTATTTTTATTTTAATTAATTTTTTCTCATTATTAAGATCATTTTAATTACAAGCTATTGCCATGTTCTCATTTCAGACACTTCTTGAAAAAATAGAAGAGCAAGATATTGATGGTTTTACAGATGCTGTTAAAGAGTATGACTCCATATCACGCTTAGATTCTTGGTACACTAATATCTTACTGCGCATTAAAAAGTCGATCTCAGAAAATCCAGATCTCTGCTAAATTGGCTGTGAATTATAATATTTCTATCCCTGTAAGTCGTGCACAGTATAAAACTGCAGTGATATTATTTATGAAGCTTTATTGTATCATATATGTATAATGACCAAATGCATCTATTTTGCAGTGCATTGTTATGTGTTCACTTATTTATTATAATTTATGTTTATTTTGTGATAATTGCATTTAGTTCATATATATAGTTGACTGCATTTAATTGAAGCTTATATCTGTTATTATGTATAAGCAATTTTTTCCTTCTTTTCTTTGGAAGATATTTAAAGTTTTTATAATATTGTTTATTTAATTGTTTTCATTGCTGCTGTTGTGAAAATTTTTTTTTTGTTCCGTTAAAGTTCTGTGAGCTTTTTTTTTGTTACAGAATGTATTTTAATTTTTAATTCGAAAGAAAAATGGAGATACTGATTATTATTTTGAGTTTGGTTGCATCATTCATTTATTTGTTTAGAAATATTCAAGATTTTCTATTTGACTATTTTATAATTTAATTAAATTTTTTTTTAAACTGCCTAAAAAATTAGTGTTTTTTAAAAATTTTTTTTTTTACATTTATGCAAAAAACAGCTGAAAATATTAGGTGAAAGCAAATTATTTTAAAATTTAATTTTGTGTTGTTAATGATGTAATATTATTACTTGTTTATTAGTTTTTTTTATAAATATTTTGTGCATAATTTTTATACAATTTGTTTAAAGAGCTTCAGATAAAATCACCGAAGTGAGTTTTATTTATTTATTTGACCAATAATTAAAAGCTTATTTTAAATGTGTTATTTGTGTATTGATTAGTTTTGCAGTTACATACTAATTTTGTTATAATGTGATATTTTATTTAACTATAATTTGAGTAGGAATTTGTTATTGTAATAGATGTTTGTTTTGGTAAAATATTTGCTTCTACTGTAGTTATTTTTTACCTTAGTTTTGTTTTTACCTTTTGTTTTTATTTTAGTAATTACTCACTCTTAAGTATTTTTAATAGTGTAAAGAAAATTCTTTGCAATTTGCACTGTTACTATGTAAATGTAAATCAAGATAATTAAAGAAAAAATTACATCTGTATTTCTCTATTATTCATCTGGTATTTTTCTTGCAATTTTAAAAGCACTACAAGTACTATTTTAATATATCTGATGACTTTTTGCAATGTTTCTCTATACAGTGATGACTCTATGCAAAATGCATATTACAATTTCAGTTTCAAGTGGATAGTTATTAGTTTCACTATTTTTACAAATTTTTTTTTTTAATATTTAAAGAAGTTTTGAATTTTATATAGTGTATTTCACATATCATTCTGAATAAACTAATGATGTAATATCTGTGTTTCAATAAATTTTGGGAGAAAAAAAATTTAGACTTTGTGAATCTTTTTCTATAATTCCGTAAATGAAAAAAATAATATAATTTTAGTGACAGTTTTTAACAAATTTAGCATTTATAATCTATTTTATGTTAAAAATTATAAGTTTAAATATTATTTTTAATTTTTAGAATTATTAAGTTTATTTCACAAGTGTAGTAAAGTTGTAAGCAACTATGTATTATTATTAAAAATTAATAAAGATTGTGTTTTCGGTTCTGTAGGTTTCAACTATTGTAAAATCATCACTAGTGAATATTAATCAAGGCATTCACAAATTAGAGAAAACTGCTTTACTGAAATTTTGAATCCTCCCCCCGCCCATCTTATCTGTGTTTCAATCAAAGTAATACTTTTTAATTTAAAGGGTTTCATGCTCACTATTTTTTTTTAATTCTAACTTCTCACAGAAGTGTTAATCTTTCCACTTCTTTTATACAATGATAAGTATTTAAAGTATTCATTCACATTCTTTTATTGAAATAACTATAATTTTTCTATTTTTATAATGTGTATTTAACTGTTTAAATTTCTGTTATTTTTTTTGTTTGTTTGTTTCTTTGTTTGTTTTTGAATTTATTATTTTTTCTTCATAAACATTGACATGCATTTATGTAAAATGTTTCTATAAAATATCTAAAAATTAATTTCAAATTTTTTTATTAACTGTCTTGTTTTTTAAAGAATAAAGGTGCGAAAGTGGTTGAAATGATTTCTAGAACTAAATGCATCCATGAATGAAATAATATATTTTAAGGTAAAAAGATATGTAAAAAACGCAATTTTTTAAAAATTGAAATAGTTTTCAATTTAGGATCTGTTTAGTTCAGTTGAAGGCTAATCATATTAAGGTTATTTGAAATTATTCCTTGAAGTAAAAGTATTGTCACCAAATACTTTTCTTAAAATTTAATTTTTGTTTAATTTATTTTTTCTTCAAAATTTAGTTTCTATTTCAATAATAAACAAGCTTCTAGTCAAACATTTACATTGTATTAAACATTAATATGTTCTTCCCTCCACTATGTCATCAACATGATTGCCCATACTTCACGTGAAAAATATATTTCCTCTCGGAAAGTTTATTAGTGAGAAATGTACTGTGGTGCTTACACACATCAGCTAATAGCCAGATTCTGTGCTGCTTGGTGTTTTTCCTCGTAGATGACACAATTTTACTCTCTCTCTCTCTCGTGGCATATGTGTGTTAGTGCAAGATAAAGAAAACTACAATATATCATGTGCAAATAGCATATACTTAAAACACTGTTTCTACTTTATACTACTACTTAATGGTTATAACTTATACATTCTTTTTGATCTAATAGTGTTGATGTGATTATGTTGGAGCTTTATTTATTTATTTTTATTCATTCTGGTTTAACTTTATGAAGTGAGTATTTGAATTAGGTATTGATAGATTTTTAATTTTTTGCCAAAATTGTAACAATTTTAAACTTTATGTGGCTTGAATCAATTTTAAATATTTTAGCTTTTTTATTTCAATCTGGATATAGATGTGTCACAAGCATTTTCAATTATTCAGAGAGAAAAAAAAAATGTGCATAGATTTTATGTCAGTGTATATCTCGGTCTTCTCTTTCTTTTTTGTTTATTGTTGTTTAGTAAAAAATAGTGTATTAATAAGATATACACCATTAACTTCTATAAAATATTTTCATTTATACTTTATTTTGCATATTAAAACTATTAAGAGAGAACGAATTTTTTTTCACTTTAATATAAAATAACTCAGAGAATTAGAGAAAGCATCAATAAAAAATTTGTAATCAATGTTTTTTTGAATCATTTTACTAAAAATGTGCAAAATTTAATGTTTTTTATCCAATAGTTTTCGCATTATGAGAGTGATCAGCATGTACAGCAAAACTTTTCTGTAACAGCAGTGACGGTAGTAACTTTTTTTTAGTATAGAGAGAAGCAGGATGAAAATTGGACTGATTATCGTGCCTACAATTAGAAAAATGTTTTTAGAAATGCCGTTTAAAGAGTGCAAAAGTTTATGTAAAAAAATCAGTTTACAAAAACTATTATAAAAATACTATAACTTTTATTATAAAAAAAATACTATAACTTTTTTATTTTAATGAATTTAAACTTAAAATTTTAATGGTAATTTTCTCAAGTGTGTATACTGTCAAATTATTTGAATCAAATATCAATTTTTGTTGTTTTCCATATTTATTGTTTTTACTTTAAAAAGTCTGTCATTGAAACAACTGATGATTAAATTTTGTACTCACATTCTTTCTTTGTAAAGCATAGCTTTTCTAACTAGTTTAGTTTTGAATGATTTTTTTAAACAATTAATTCAACTCACAAATTTGGACATAATTGTAGACATAACATGTGAGTCTCATTTAAATTAATATCAATTTATTTTTAAAAATTCAAAATTTTATACAAAACGGGCAAACCAGTTAGAAGTCAGTAACTCATATTAATATTAACTCTTTAAAGCTAAGCCAGATAAGAAAGTATTATGGAAAAACAAATTTTAGAAATGTACCTACAAAGTGAAGAGTTTTTATTTTCTCCTTTTGTCTCTTGTTTCTGGGCAGTTCTCATTCATAATGCATTTATATATTCTTTTCAGTTTATCTATAAAAATTTCTTAAAGATCATTTCAGTGAAATGTATTGATACTAATTTGTTATTTATATTAAATAATTTCCTGCTTATAATAAATATTATTCTTATTAAAATTATTGCGATAGTTTATTTCGGAAATTATTTAATCGAAATTGCTGCTAACAATTATTTTATTGTTTTTTCTTAAAGATCTTATTTCTCCTCTTTTAATTGTATGTATATACATTCTAAACTTTTCATGTTATCAAATTGTGAATCAAAAGAGGAAAAAATACTTCATTTTAAAAGTTGGTTCATTATCTATGGGGATATTCCACAAAATAAAACGATACAATGAGATTAATTTAGAGATCTCTCGTGAGAAAGTTTTACAATTTTTGCTGTAAATACTTGTAGACATTTTAGAGCAAAATTTCATGTTGAGCAATATTCATGTGTGTAGTGTATAAATTATTTCTAAATGTCTGTCTTTATTATGATGGAATTCATTGCTGTGATTTTATTTATTCATTAAAGTAAAATGTGTTTATTTTTAGTACAGTTGTAAAATATCTACTGATATTTAGTTTGTTATAATTTTGTTGATTTTGCTGTATATGATGTATTAAAAAGTGTTATTTGAGAAAGGTGTCTTTATTTATGTGATTAAAATCTATAAATATGTTATTGTAATTGTGAATGGTGGTATGCTATCTATTTTATTTATTTATTCATAATTATTCTCTGAACTTCCTGGTAATTTCTAAAAAATATGATTTGTGAATAAATTAAATTAATATTTAAATAAATCTAATATTTGATAAAACAAAACTAATATTAATAATTATTTCATTAAAGTTCATTTTATAATTTTTATGTTACGAAATAATTAAATATTAAAATGTTATAAAGGCACTTGACATAGTGATTTGTAAAATTTAAATGACTTATTCTATTAATTAGTAACCGTGTATTGATATGAACGAAAAAAGAAATGGTAGTGGGGAGCATATTTATTTTAAAATTGTTTAGTTTATTTTCATAAAACAATAACTAGTGCCTAAAATGATAACTTTGTTCTACAACAACCTTTTTATGTATTAGGTATAGCCGATCTCAACATATAATATACGAGATCAATCCTACAGACTAGTTATTGTTCAACTTTATTACATGGGTATAAATTGAAAAGGGAAAAAAATAAATAAAAATTTTATTAACTACTGATATTATAATTTTTTAAAACTTTTTGAAGAACTTGAAAAAATAATAAGCTATTCAAGTACAACTTCTCTTTCTTTTCAAGAGGAAATGTAAGGAAAATTTTTTTTGACATGAAAGAAAATATCCGTTAAATTTTAAGGAAAAAATATTTTCTCATTTTTTTTTACACAATATGTAATTTTATATTATAATTTTGAAAAATAGCTCGATTGGAATGAACTGTGATCTATATTTATCAGAACAATTTAGTTTTTTATTTTATGCTAAAACAGAATAATATCCTTACAAAAATATATGCTTATCAATTAATGTTTAATTTATAAGTAAAAACAAGTTTAAAAAATCATTATGAAAGTTATACAACTTTGCGATGTTTGCTAACTTTGTTTTAGTTATTCTAAATGGAAGATCTGCCAATTTCGAAATTAACCAATACAAAAAGGGATGGTATGGATTCAAAGTAAAAAAAGCTGGCCACGTAGCAGGGCAAATATCAGGGAATTTAAGTAAAATGGTAGACGGAAAAAAAGGTCTCTGGAAAAAAAGGTCCCCGGAAAAAAAGGTACCTCCGTAGGGAAAATCTGGAGGGATATTTCCCCTCTCGCTTTCTGGGCAGCATGAATGCTTCTCGCTGTTTCAATGAATATTCTTTTTATCTGTAATAATTCAGATTAGATCATTAAGGTAAGGAGAAGGGTAAGGGGGGGGGACTTATGGGCTGGTTGTATTACGCTTTTTTTAAAAAATTTTATTTCATTTATTTATTCTTCTTTTATTATTTTTTTAAAGCCGGAAGATACTATTTAAATTTTTCAATAATGTTTTACTTTTCTTTTGTAATTTTTTTAAGTGAAAAATGTGTTGTTTTCTATTTTAAATTATATTTTGTGAAGAAGTTGCTAATGTGAGGCTTAAGATAGCCAATCGGGGTAGTTGGGAGGATTTATGTGTTGGATGTTTATTGACTTCGAAAACGCGCGACACGAAAAAAAAAAAAAAAAACATGCACGGAACAGCAAAAAGCGCTTCAATCTAATCTTCTCATCTCAAATATTTTTCCCTACACAGATACCTTTTTTACCGGGACCTTTTTTTCCAGGGACCCTTTTTTCCGGAGACCTTTTTTTCCGGTACCTTTTTTTCCTAGAATCATGTAAAATACCCAAAAAGTGAAGAAGAGTGAAATAACTTGAGTTTGAAGTATCTACAAGTATAATATTTTTTTTTCTTCCAAAAAAAAAAAGAAGAAAAAACAAATTTCATTTTGAACTCTATTGCAGGTAAAGTGTTAGGTAATATATTTTAAGTACTATTAGATTTCGGCATAACTGAAAAATTAGTAAAAAAAAAAAAAATCATTTGGAAAAATTTGGGGATGTTTTTTCTTCTTTCTTTGTCAGTGTTTGTAGCTACCTTGCAAAACAACTACCTTGCAAAATATAAGCTTTCTTAAAGACAGATTAGTTTAAAATAGAGAGTCATAACCATAATACAAAAGTGACTTCGTTTAATAAGATTTGTGGAATGGAATTGATGTGCGGCTTCTTGTACTTTGTGTAATTCAGGAATTTAAGTCACGAAGACTCGAAATAAGATTTAATAAAAGTATTGTTTTTCTTATGCGGATTTTGGTTTTCGAATCTTAAAATGTAGGGGGGGGGGGAAGAATCTTAAAAGTTTGTTTGGACATTGGAATTTCGATATTTTATCTGAAATTGGTTGCACGAATCACAATATTTTTGCGCTAATTTATAAAAACGGCTAAATAGAATGCCATACAAAAATCATTTTTTAAGTACGATTTATTATTATTTAACAATGATCGATATTATTTTGATTTATACACGAATCTCGACAACATCTATAATGATGTAATCGAGTATTAAATAAAAATACAACGTTTATGAATTTTTGTTTTTCGGTGAATATTTGATCGCTTTCTTTCAGCTTTAGATTTTGTACTATAAAAGTACATGTTTTAAGGGGTTGTATAATTTGTAAGTGTTACTTATGGAAACTTTTTGATATTTAAACGATCAAAATGATTTCTTCGACCTTTTTTATGAAAGTTTTTTTCTAATTAAATAGTAAAAAAAATCAACGCCCCATTTTTTAGTATGAAATTGCCCTTTGTTTCTTAAACTGTCTTCGAATTATCAGTGATACAAATTATTCCCATGTTGTAACAGAACTATTTTATCGAATGGCGACAGGAATACTTTGCAGGCAGTCGACCTCCAGCTTCGAAAATTATAGGTTCCCAATTGGTCTTTGTTGCTTGAATGTTAATTATTAATTGTTTATATGATGCACGTTAAATCTGTCGAGTCACAAAGTCTTCCATGTTCCCATAACAAATCAAACCTCTGGGGTACTGATCCAGGAGTTTCCTTGTCTTCTGAATTGGTTCAAAATCACAAGGCTATGGAGTTGAACACAGTAGTCGTAAACCCAAAATTGGGTCAGCTGTTCAACGACGGTTATAAAAAAAATGCTAGGTATAGAGCGTTCACCTTTCAATGAGGGGGACTGAATTCGAATCCTAGTGATGACTGGTCGATACGAATTCCGCATCCGACTTGCACCGACGACAGTGCTGACATAAAATATCCTCAGTGTTAGACGGACCATGGGTTAAAGTCCCCTTTTCGTCAGGCTAACGTGAGAGATTTTCGTGATTTTTCTTTCCATGTCACGCAAATGCGAATTAGTTCTATTAAAAAGTCCTCCACAATGGCAAATTTCTCCCGATACTCGATTCAGATGTTTCCTTGTCTTCTGGATTGGGCTCAAACTTACAAGGCTACTGAGTTGAACATTAGAGTCGTAAACCCAAAAAATCAGGTCGGTTGTTCTTCGACGGTTATAAAATAAAATAAAGTGCTAGGTGTGACGTCTCTGCTATATTGTACATTCTTAGTATGAAGCAAACTGAAGACCTGACTTTTCTGGTACAAATTGGTGACGTAAATTTATTACTTTATTTTTCTTTCAATTGTTCGACAGCTTTTTCTAAATAAACGCGCTGATCGCTTATTTTGCTAAGCTTAATTAATTAGTTTTCTTTTATCAAGAGAAGTTTCATTAGAAACATTAACACAACCATTCTAGGTGTTTTATTTCGTAACTGTTCTGTGTTTTGTCATTTTAAATCAGAACTTTTTGGCATTTTTTTTACCTCTCAGAATTAATCGCCAATCGTCATTTCGATCACTTTCTAAATAACTAAAGTACTAAAAATTCAACTGGGTTTCAGTGCGTGATGACGAAACATATTACATTTATGTATTTTCAAGTAATCATATGGTTGTGCATGTCGTGTTAACGTTATAGCTTTTGAACTTGGTTTTATTATCACGCTGAATAAATTTTCGGATCAAATTTAAATGTATACCTGTAAGCGACGTCATGCGTGTGTGCTGAACCTGATAGGCTGACCCACGCGTCTGCAGGTTAAATTTTCATTTTATCCCCCATAGAATTTATCGAAAATCAAAATTTTGGCCTCTTTTCGACAATCTAGTGTGCTTAAATTTCAGTGCTCCTTGACGAATGACGATACAAATTTCAATAATTTCCTAATCATTTGAAATGGAATGTATGATCAAATCGAATTTATTCGCAAAATAAACAAACAAAAAAAAAAGCTATTTTTTATTAACTGAAATCAAAAGGAGAAAATAATTGCATTTTATTAAATACCTAGAACCATAAACCTGGAGAGCATCACTTTTTAAATAAACTTTAATCATCACCATCGACAACTTCCCCCTCTTCACTTATTCTTCAAAGGTGATGCGGCCGAACGTTTTTCATATTATCGGCGTGTCAAATATGAAATTACTTATTCCTTATATATGATTTATTTAAAAAAGGCGTTTTTTAACATTTGTTTGTTCGTGTTTGAAGCAAGCAAAAAAGCTCAAAATCTGTTTAGATCTAAATGGAAGTGAAATGAACAAGTTGAAAGTGGACACCCAATCACCGTAGATCACCATGAGTAAAGTAAAAGTTCGCTAACCCTGAGACAGTGTGAGGTAATCACAGGATGACCGGAAGACCGGAAGAGTTAGTTATCATCTCATCATCATCCCTACTTAAGTTCGCTATCGTCTCACATATATTGTTTTACACAATTGTTACACTGAATAAAGTTTCCTCCCATTTCGCGAGTTTGCAAATACTTTTACCTCTTATTAAGTAAGATATAAAATTAATCTTTATTTACTTTGAGATTGGGAAGCTTGTATTGTTGTTCTAATTACACTTTTTTTCCTCAGCAATTTTACAAAGACTCACGAAGTAGTTACACTCAAATTTTTTCTGTCAAAATAATAAACAAACAAATAAAATATTAGATACTCGAATAATAATAACAATAATACACTGGTGGACAAAATTAAGAGATGGAAGACATTTTCCCAAATATCTCAAAAAATACTGAATATAAATAAATGAAATTTGGTATGGATATAGCTTATTCCATGATAATAAAGTATGCAAAACAAAAATGAAAGTGCCATTCACTGGCAAGACCTATTGCCAATAAATCCAATGTAGTCTGAACCGGATGCGGATTGCATAGTGCTGACGTAAAATATCCTCAGTGGTAGACGAATCTTGGGTTAGAGTCTCCTTGTCCTAAGACTAACCGTGGCAGGTTTTCGTGATTTCCTTCTCCATGTAACACAGATCCGGTTAGTTCCATCAAGAAGTCCTCCACGTCGGCAAATTTCTTCCAATATTTGATCCAGGAGTTCCCTTGTCTTCTGGATTCAAAATTACAAGGCTACGGAGTTGGACATTAGTAGTCGTAAACCCAAAAAATTGGGTTGGTTGTTCAACGACGGTTATAAAAAAAAATAATAACCGGTCCGTCGGGATGGCTCAGGGGATATTCCTATAAGGTGAACCGGGTTCGAATCCCAGCAATGGCTGGTAGACACGAATTCCACATCCGGATTACACCGACCACAGTGCTGACATAAAGCATTCTCAGTGGTAGACGGCTCATAGGTTAGAGTCTCCTTGCCCTCAGCCTAACCATGGGAGGTTTTAGGGGTTTTCCTCTGCATGTAACGCAAACACGGGTTAGTTCAATCAAAAAGTTCTTCACGAAGGTGTATTTCTCCCAATACTTGATCAAGGAATTTTCTTGTCTTCCGGATTGTGTTCAAAATTAAAAGGCTACGGAGTTGAACATTTAGTTGTGTAATGAATCACGCTACATTATGAAACAGTTCCTTTTATTTATCTGTAAAACTTTTTTTAAACACATAAATGAACAAAATCAAAGTTCCCGTAACGGGCAAGTAATAACTTTGCAAAAAAATACAGAAAAACTCGTAATTTATGTTCCACATGACTTTTTGTTAAGTCTCTGTGTAAGTACATAGTGAAAGAATTAAAATCTTTGAGAAAGAATCCTTATGAAAGAATTTTGAATGAATCATTTAAGATAACTTATACTCGGTGGGCTTGGCTTATTCGAAATATAACGGAAAGAACAGTTGCTAACGAAAATGAATGCCACGTTTCAACAACCAATCATGATCGAGATACCCACGCTACGTCCTTTGTAGGTATCGCAGGTAAATCGTGGTTGTTGTCGATTCAGAAGCCAATCAGGTATGACACACACGCGTGACGTCATTTACAGGTATCCGATTAAATCTGATTTAAATCACATCGTTAGGCATAATCATTTCATTTCTTTTCGAGTTGCAAGTACTCAATTAGTTTAAATTTGCTTTGAATTATTATATATTAAAAAAAAAAAATCGTTAAACTGCATGATTTTAATTTTAGCTCATGAGGTAAAATAAAAATTATATTTCAGAATTATCTGAAATAGGGTTTTAATTTATTATGAACTACAATTTATTTCTTCTTTATTGATCAATTTACGTTGTTATTTATTTACTTTTAAGCATATAACATTTCAAAAAATGATAATGAGTAGTAAAATATATTATGCATAAATAGCACTTATAAACAATTGTAATCCTGTCTAAATTTTCTAAAAGCACTGCTATAATGATTTTACATTAAAGAGCAATTATTATTATAATTATTGTTTTTAATGAATTGTATACACCGATTCTTCTGATTTTGTTAAAAAAAACTATTTCAAAGCCTTTCTATAAAATACTATTTTTCATACAATGATATGCTCTTTTTAGTATTCTTTTTTAAAAACATGTAGCATTTTCAAATAATCTGTACTGAAATCTCTTCATTAACTTAATTTTAAACACTTTGCGCGCTTGTGTTGTAGAAATATAAAAATTTTAGAACTCGTACAACTGGTTTAAATGCTTTCAATTGAAATACCATTTCCACTGAAACACGAACCTCATTTCCCTTCAGTGAATGAAAGGTGAAAAAGTAATCTCCACTCCAAAAAAATTAATTTGGGGGAAAGTTATAATGAAATTGGTAGTCAATACATATTTCTTTGAAATAAATGTTAAATTAATGATTTTTTTTCGAAACTGTCAATGCAGTTCTTAATGGTATTGAACGAAAGGTGTTGAAAGAAAACTACAGATTGAAAAAAAATCCATTTATTATGCCCTAAAAACTTGCAAACGATTTCGAACATTTAGTTGCGATTGCTATTTTATCAGCTAGATTATAGGTTTAAAACTCACGTGATAAAAGTAGCCATTTAACAAATGATTGTTTTATTAAATGTTTTACAGTTGCGCCCTACATAAACAGAATGCATCAATTCGTATCTTTTTTAAGAGGTGGGAAAATTCTTTTTTCTAATGGAGATTAACTTTCTCTCAAGCTTCCTTTTCGTCATTACCCTCCTTAACGGTGGCAACACTGTTTCGCTTTTGTCTTTCGCAATATTGCTATAAATTTTAACTACGATTTATCACTTTTTTTGTTTTAAAATTATAACGTAATCTGCTGCTTTGGAATTGAATGCTGTCTGGAAAATTGTAGGTGACAGAGACTACATTTACTTTTTCCCACTATGCGTATGGTACTTAACCATTATCATTGAGAGAAAAAAAAAAAGATCATAAAAGTGAATGCTTAAAAGAAAGGAGTTGAATGGTAACTTTTTTAAATTATTTTGAACTTATGAAAGAATTAATATTAAAGTAAATATGAAAATATCGTGGGAGAGCCACGGGCCCTTAGTCCATGTATTAAAATTTTTTTCGATAATTCGTTTAAAACTAAGAAAAATGAAATGACATATTTCTAGACTTGCGAATCAAATAGGACCAGTATGTATGAACGCAATAATTCTTTATAATTTAGTTTCACAGTTATTTTTATTCTTCATTTCAATAAAAATATTGAATTAAGTTTGATTGCGTCGATTTATGTTAGAGTTTTGAAACTTTTTCCAATTTTGTGCGTTTTTATAGCAAACATCTTTATATATTTCAATCCATATTTTTTTTTAATTTTAGATTTTAGTTTTATTAATCGTAAAAACTGTTTCTGTTATATTTTTATGAACTCTTTTTTATTTCATTTTTTTCACATGATAAATTTTTCTGTAAACAAAGAAAATATCTAAATTAATAACGCTTTTTCGTATGTATTCTCCATGAGGGGAAAAGGATCAATAGTATATGTTACCCATACAAAAAAATATGTATTTTGTTCTAAATTGAATAAAAAAAAAGATAAGAAATTAAAATATTAAAAATAAATCGTAATTTGCTTTACAAAATGTAATTTTGTTTTCATTAACACACGAAATCCTTAAAGAATTAACATCTCAGCATTTCATAGCACCAACATGAAACAAATAATCAAACGATTTTAAAGAACTTTACAAATTAAATTAAAACAAAAAAATGAAAACGATTAACTCATCAATTTTTTGCCGCGACGGCTCAGGGGATAGAGCGTTCGCCTTCCAATGAGGCGAACCGAGTTAAAATCCCAGTCGATACGAATTCCGCATCCGGCTTGCACCGACCACAGTGCTGACATGAAATATCCTCAGTGGTAGACGGATCATGGGTTGTAGTCCCCTTGCCGTCAGGCTGACCGAGGCAGGTTCTCGTGGTCTTCTTCTCCATGTAACGCAAATGTGGGTTAGCTTCATCAAAAAGTCCTCCACGAAGGCAAAATTTCTCCCAATACTCGATCCAGGAGTTCCCGTGTCTTTTGGATTGGATTCAAAATTACAAGGTTGCGGAGTTGAACATTAGTAATCGTGAACCCATAAAATTGGGTCGGCTGTTCAACGACGGTTATAAAATAAAATAAAATAAAAAAAACTCATCAATTTAGGCCGGGATAGCCTGGTCGGTAGAGCTCTGGACCCATATCCAAGAGTTCATGGGTTTGATCCCCGCCGGTCGAAGACTTCCCGTGTAGTAAAGGGTGACTGATGCACGTTTAATCTGTCGAGTTGCAAAGTCCTCCATGTTCTCACAACAAATCAATACCTCTGGGGGTACTGATCCAGGAGTTTCCTTGTCTTCCGGATTGGTTCAAAATTACAAGCCTACGGAGTTGAACATTAGTAGTCGTAAACCAAAAAATTGCGACGGAAATAAAAAAATAAAAGAAATAATAAATTTAACTTGTAGTTATGCTTCTTGCCCTAGCATTGTACTAAAATTGTCAGAGCTTGTGATAGCTGTTTTGACAAAAAGAAAAAAAAAACCTGTCCCGTGTTCTTTTTTGTATGCTCTAACAGTAGAAACGCTTTATATATTTTTCTATGAATTAAACGTTGAAGTAATTTTTCTGTGAAGTATTCGGATTAAAAATTTTCGTCTTAAGTTCAAAAATTTCGAATAGATAATTACAAGGTGATCCCATTTCCTCCGAAAGTAATATTTGCAGCTATTTCAAGAATATAACTCAGTTTAAAAAAATCACGCTGCTCTACAAATTTTTATTAAAATAAATTGTATTGGTATTTATACTTAGTATACTCAATACTTGTGCATACTTTTTAAAGTTTCTACTAAATATTAAAAAAAACAAATGCGTAAAATTTAAGAATGTTTTAAAAAAACAAGGAGATATTTGGTAAATACAAGAACCGAATCTTAATAATAATAATAATATTGATAAATCCATTTAGATTTGATGAAAACTGACAAAACTGCTATAGAAAAATACTAAAAAAAAAAAATGAAGTTCGCTAAGTCCTATTCAAAAAATAACGCCACATAAGAAAAATTGTTACTTTGGATTAGTCACTTTGCAGGCAATAAAACAAAAGTTTCCACTATGAAACGAATACTTTCAAGATAGTTTTCATTTATTATTACCACAGGTGTAACAGATATTATACATCTGTTTTTATCTAATTTAGTGTATATTAATTATTTATAATGGAAAAAAATTATTGTATTAATCACCTTCCAATACAGAACAGATAATTTACACCATAAAATAAATACTTTCTGCGTACTTAGTTTATATTAATCATAATTACTACAAGTGACACAGAATGTGTGCTGAGATATTTCGATTATGTCAAATTCGTAGTAAATGGGACCAAGCATTAATATGCAGGTTTTGTGCTTCCTTAGTTAGAAATGATTAGTTTGAACTACAAAATATTTAGTTTTCTATTAAAGTTTTTAAATTAAGAAATTTTTCCATCCATATAGTAGATATAATTTTTTAAAATTACTTTATCATTTCTCTTACAAATATACTATCAAAATTCTCTATTATAGATGTAAAATATAGGATTTTCGGTTTTCTTAAAAGGGTTGGGTTTTCATCATTTATTCAAAACGTGATTAAATATTTCTTAAAAATATATTCATACAAAAAGATTAACTTAAAGTCTACCGAAAGGAACTTTCCTCAGTTAATTCTATTTAACAAATTGATCAGGATCCTTCAGCAGTTCAAAAATTATTTTAAATTTCACTAATTGTACTTATTGTATTGTCATATAATAAAATAAAAACAAACTTTTTCTACTAGTTAAATTGAAATACTTTATAAAAATTGAAATACTTTAATTAATTCTTAATTAATTAAAGTTGAAATACTTTATAAAATAATTGAAATACTTCTTAATTGAATACTTTATAAAATAATACCATTAATATAGTTTTTTCGCTTTCTAAGCAATAATTATTTTTTTAGCGCTTCCTACACCGTTCCGAGTTCAAACTTTTTCGCCAGGTTTTAGAAAAAAANAAAAAAAAAAAAAAAAAAAAAAAAAAAAAAAAAAAAAAGAGAAACTTAGCAAGAAATTCTCTAATTAGTCTAATTCTTAAATTGAAATACTTTATAAAATAATGATATTAATTTTGTTTTTTCGCTTTCTAAACAATAATTATTTTTTTTAGTGCTCCCTATACCGTTCCGAGTTCTAAATTTTTCGCCAGGTTTTAGAAAAAAAAAAAAAAAAAAAAACTGAGGAAGAAATACTCTAATTAGTCTAATTCTTAAATTGAAATACTTTATAAAATAATGCTCTTAATATTGTTATTTCGCTTTCTAATCAATAATTATTTTATCAGCTCTCCGTATACCGTTCCGAGTTCAAACTTTTTCGCCAGGTTTTAGAAAGAAGAAAAGAAACTTCGGATGAAATACTCTAATTAGAGCTTTTAAAGTCGACCACTAGATGGCGGAAGAGTGACTGTAGGGAAGAATAAGAGTTCGTGGGAAACGACATGCCTGTCAATCAAGGGCAAAGGCGAAGTAGCTGGACCGTCTTCAATTGAAGCGCGAGGCCAATTACGGTAGCAGTGACGGGAATTAATAAAAGCTTACAGGGTTACCAACAATGCTTTTCATTTCATATAAAGCCAATGTTCGCCACAACTTGAGGTCACAATACGTTACGTTCTTTAATGGCAGCTTCATTACACTACAACTGAAGATCAGCTTAAAGATTTTTCTCACAGGTGCATTTGAAAATCTGCAAATAGAGATAACGATTCTAGATTTAATTTAATTCTTATATAACGTTTCATTTATTTAAAATCCATTAAATTAAAAAAAAGACAGACTTTTCATTCGCGATTTATCGAATGTTATCTTATATAATGATTTTTATTTTTATTTATTAGTTGTCTCTCAAAATTTTGTCTCGAAGAATGTTGTTCCAAAGAAATCAGAACGTTCTTACTGAAAAAAAATTTAATAATAAACATTAAATTTTGCACTAGAAAAAAATTACGAAAATCTATTTTGGTTGACCCAGCGGCAATATGATTGTACTGTCACCCAAGAAGGGCGTAGCCAAAGGGAAACGAGGTACAAGAGCTCCCCTCCAGAAATTTTAAACATTTTAACCAGTAATTACTGATTAAATTTGTGTAATAGTTTACTTTTATACATGTTCATATATTTCCAATAAAACAGAAGAACTCTTTAAGTAATATTTCAAAATAATAATTTTTAATTATTATGCATGTTTCTAATGAAATAGTATAAATCTTTTTTTGATTCCGTAATGAAACGAATAAATTATCTCCCAAATTTTGAGTACTACATCAAGCGAAGGAAAAAAAAAATCGAAATTTTTTCGTTCCAGCTTATGCTATTTAGAAAATACGTACATATTAGTGAAGTATTAATTGATAGCTGATCACTTGAACATTTCATAAACTTATCAATTTCATATAATTATTTGATAATTTTGAGAAAAATTAAAGAAAATTTGAATTATTTTCGTTTTAATATTTAAAAAAAAATGAACTATAGATATTTAGAAATATAATTAAATAAAAAATAAAATAATGAATAAGAGACTTTTGAATTATAAGGAGGAGAAAAAGAAGAAACTACATCAAAATGTGTGTTAAAAATGTTTAATAAATTCCTATAAAAAAGATTCAAAATTTAGAAACAAAAAAAATTCAGATATATGTATTTTTTTTTATGTGTGATAAATAAATGAACTTTAATTTATCACTCATATAAAAGTTATTGAAATATGCGCACATGAATGAAAAATATGGTTCAATTTTTCATTGTAATCGGAGAAACTTTTTATCGCCAAAATAGCGCTTTGTTGTGAAACTTGAGTCTTAAGTTTACATGTTTGAAAGCATTGACCGCTGCCGTTAGAGACCTTCGCATTCCCAGACGACCACTAGCCTTTTGTTTTCATTTTTATATTGTTATTATTTATAATTTTTTATATACATGAAAAAAAAGTAGAGGGCGTAATCAGAGAAAATTACAGGAAGTAATAATAATATTGTGTTAAATATATTTTTTCTTAAATTTTAACATTTATGTTATAGGAGCGATTAGGAGGTCAAGAAATTATAGTGTTTCGAAATGATAGTATTATTTATCTATATTAAGGATTAATAAACTTTCAAATTAATATTTGTGGGAGTCGATTACTTTTATCTGAAGAATTTTTTTTCTTTTTAATGTAAAACGATTTTTTTATTTTTCGTCCTTTGAAAAAAATTAATGATTTAAACCTCTAACCGTAATATTTGTTTATCTTTTCCGTTGTTCAGCTATTTATCAGCAATCTGTTACAAATTTCAGAAATTGTTGTATCATATTATGGCTAAAATTTACTGCCACCTCAATAACTCAATATAGTGTAGAATCGAGTCTATCAATAATTAATAACTTTACATAGAACGATATGTTGCGAAAAATAAATGTTGTATTTTGAGAGAAATACAATTTCATGTTTTAAAACCTAAGCTGTTAATTGCAGTACTTTTATGCAAAAATATTAACAAAGAACTGATGAAACTATATATAAAATACTTGTAATATAATATTTCTTCAATTGCATGTAATATTTCTTTTTATGAAAAAAATATTTAAATTTTTAAGAAAAAAAAATTTACTGTTGTCGTCACTTCTGTCTCAGTAAACTTTTCTCGCTTTTTCTTGCTTTACTCTGACTTTACTCAATTAATATTTGATGAAACATAAAATGTCGCTCAGTTCTTTAAAAATGTTTAAAGAACATTCTGATATCAAAAAGCTTTCGAGGAAAAATTTGAAGCTTTGATTACTTTTTTTCCCTCGCATAATTTAGTTTTGTTCAATTATTGGCGATTAATAGTTTCAGGTAAACTATTGGCAGGGACATAATTTTTATCGAAACGTACATATATATTTCAAATGCTTCTTACTTTGTTTAAATTTTGAATTTATTTCCAGGCAATTAAATATTCATTAATATCGATGATTTTTTTGGATCTTTTGATGCTAAGGTGAAACTAATGTTAATAATGGTAGATAGTTAAAGAAAAAAAAAGCAGTTAATCTTAGGAAGCTATGAGGATTTATAAAAAATTAATATAAAATTTTCCGAAATACTTAGATTCACACATTTTTAAATACTTGTGTCGTTAGTTGAAATACTTTTAGACCTAATCATTAAAAATAACCAATGAAACTAAATATAAAATAACGTTAGAATGTGAATAAATAGTAAGAATAGTTAAAAGGAAACAATAAATAAATAATTTTTCTCTCTATATTAAAGAATTCCACCTCTGTCTCATGTATTCAATAACGTTACATTTTTGCAAAAAAGAATAAATAAATAAAAAAATAAATAAATAAATAAATAAATAAATAAATAAATAAATAAATAAATAAATAAATGACTTATAAACTTAGAAATTTGAAATTACTCAAGGTGCGAGGAAAAATGTAAAGGGGATACGATGGATTAATACTACGTAACATTCGATAGTTGGGTCCAGAAATATCAACTGTTAATTTTTTCCAAAATGTATTCCGCAAGGCCGCTTTGCAGCTCGTAAAAAATGCAACTGAAGAATTGAAATTTGACGTGTTGAATCGAGCCTTTTTATTTCTGAATTTTTTCTCGAAGGTTTATCAAAATTCCAATTAGTTCAAAAGTTATTGTAATTTCAAATGCTTTTGTCGGGAATTCTTCCTTACTTTCGTTTTGTTTTACGTAACTTGACTTGACATTTCTGTTGTGCATAAACGATAAATTTTAAAATTACAAAAATTACGAAGGATTCTAGAAAAATGTGCAAGGAGAACGATATAATAAAAAAAAGATTAATGTTTGATAATTAGTTTGAAAATTATTTATTGTTAAACTTCTAGTAAACAATTACATGCAAATCGCTCTGCAGCTCCATGAAATGCAACTGCAGAGTCAACATTTGATGTGCCGAATGGTCAATTTTTAATTGTTAACTTAAAGCAAGTTTTTATAGAAATTCCAATTTGTTCGAAAGATATTACAATCTTAAGTGCTTTTTTGGGATTTCCCTCCCTCAGTATTTATCCATAGTATCCATTAACAGCATTTTTTAATTATTTATCCTTTAGAGCAGTGGTTATCAAATGGCGGTCCACGAAGCTTTTTTTGTGGCCCGCAACAAAAATATATAAGTTGTCATTTTTTGTGGACAATTTTAGTAAAAAATCTATATGGGTTTAAAATACTTTTCTTTCGTTAAAAAAAAAACTTAATTTCTTCGTTTCTGTGAAATTTAACATACCAACGGCGCAAAAAAAAAAAATCCATTTCTCAGGTTTTGCATCTAAGAAAATATTTATTCAAATACAAAAATCGTGTATGTTGCTAAAAAATCTACTTCTAATTTTAATTTGTAATTCAATGCGTTTGTTTTGTACAACTTGATAAAAATCTGACAATAATATTCAATGTTTCTTCAAATATAAAAAAGTCCTAGATAAAAGTTTGATGAAGTTGCGGCCCTCCTTTGACTGGTGTTTTTAATTGCTGCCCCCGGCCTCATGTAAGTTGGAAACCCCTGCTTTAGAGTATAAAATGTTACTTCTCTTTCCAAAGAGATTTTATTTCATAAGCTCACGTCTGAGTTGATGTCTAAAATAACAGAAAAAAAGATGTTGTCATCAGATATAAATTTCAACATTTATTTTGAAAAATTTTAAATATAAAAAGATTTTTCTTTTAAAAAAAAGAGACATTTCCGATTTGAACAGTTATAATGATATAAGTCTCGTTAGCGCGTAAAGTACCTTTACCTTTTTCTTTTTACTGAGTCAATTAATTTGTTAATTATAAAGATTAAATTACTTTTTTCCATTCTTTCGATTGTTTTTCAAATCCTGCATGAGAAAAAAAATTCTTGTTAAATGAAAGTGCTGTATAATAATGACATTTCTCATTTAAAAAAAAAAAATCTGTAATGAAACTAAAATGTATGATATTTAAGCCATTTATCCGATAATTTTTCCGTTCATAATAATAATTAATCAGTAATAATTTATCAGTCATAATGTAATAATTTATCAGTAATTCTGGTTTTCAAAATTATAGTTCTTATGATCACGTTATTAATAAAAATACCAAACTGGAAAGTAAATTGAAGCGAATAAATGGTTTTTATGTCATGCTTTAAGTTATCTTGATAATTTTACAAAGTAATAAACTTACTTATCATATCAAATGATCAACTTACTTATCACGATAAACTTACCATCTTTAACAAATTTTAACGCACTTTATAAAATGATATTTTGATGTTAATTCATTCTTAATCATTATCAAAGCACTTAGGTAAATATCGAAATTACCGAGCTTTTTGTGTTCCCATAGAGCCAGAAAAACGATAAATTTTACCATATTCTGGTAGTTTTGACCACACTTTTTTTCTCAGCGAAGTAATCTTTCATTTCTTTACTATTATTGTATTAACAAAGTAATTAAAATTTTATTAGCAAAATTTTCTTTGTTTTTGTAGCAAATATCGACTTTTAAGGGGAGGAGAAGGAAATAAAATGGAAGCAATTATGGATTTTGGTGAGCAGAAGGTCTGTCCAGTCTTTTAAGAAGCGGTAATATTTCCTACAAAACTTACATTTAAAATTAATTATTGCATGGTAATTGATTTCATTGTTCTTTTGAATGAAATGAAGGTGACAAAAATGATTATTAGGCCTGATTATGCGCAGAAAAAAATGTATTGTTCATCTGTTAATAGATCATGATTATGAAAAAGAGAAGCGTTTTTTTCGTAATGTTCTTTTGATGCTGCAAAGCGTTTCATTTATCACGTAAACCACCAATTACGTACTTCAACAGGTAGCATTTCTTGTTATTCGACTTCCGCTTTTATCCTGACTGCACTTACTGTAGATTATCTACAGGATTTGTTTTTTTCTTTTTACGACACTGAAGATGGATGTGACTCTCGTCATACAGTCAATATTACAATATAATTTTGATATATGTATATATGTATGATTATATCACTTCGAATGGGAAATTGCTGCAAAGAAAAAGAAATTCAAGCCTTCCGCCTGAGCTGTTAAACATTTAAATGATAATATACATAAAAATTAATAACAGTAAAAAAGAGAACTATTTGATGACTTTTAATTTTACGATCAATTTTTCAAATACTTAGATGCAATCGGAATGATTCGATTGCAGAACTTAAGCAGTGAATCTATAGCACTGTTATCATAAATCTAAATTTCTTTGCAACCTCAATGGAGTAAGATAGAGACTATTATTGTAAAAATTCAGCTTAATATGATGTACAGTGCGAAAATAAAAAGAAAAAAAAAAGACTGACCACCCTCAAAAACTTTTGATCTTCACGTTCTAGGATTCAATCTTAATGACTCGATGGGGTAACCTCACATATGCTAATTAATAAGTGCAGACCGATATTTTAAGTTACGAAATTAGACACAAAAGCGTACT
Source organism: Parasteatoda tepidariorum (assembly GCF_043381705.1). Classification (NCBI taxonomy): domain Eukaryota; kingdom Metazoa; phylum Arthropoda; class Arachnida; order Araneae; family Theridiidae; genus Parasteatoda; species Parasteatoda tepidariorum. The sequence goes on along the minus strand of NC_092210.1, from coordinate 52,345,066 downwards.
TTCGTTGAATAAACGTACTTTTTATTTTATTTTATTTTATATTTTATAACCGTCGTTGAACAGCCTACCTAATTTTTTGGGTTTATGCTCAACTCCGTAGCCTTGCAGTTTTGAACCCTATTCAGAAGACAAGGGGACTTCCGGATCAAGTATTGGGAGAATTAGCGTTACATGGTGTGGAATACCGCGAAAATCTTCCACGGTTAGCCTGATGGCAAGGGGACTCTAACCCATGATTCGTCTACCACTGAGGATATTTTATGTCAGCACTGTGGTCGGTGCAAGCCTGATGCGGAATTCGTACCGACCAGCCATCGCTGGGATTCGAACCCAGTTCACCTCACTGGAAGACGAACTCTCTATCCCATGAGCCATCACTGCTCCATACCTTTTATTCGACGGATTTGCATTTCTGACTGGGAAATCTGGCAATCCTGGGACTGCCCCAATCTGGGAAATATGATCTCGAAAGTTTGTCCAGGAGAGCGCTCCAAAGTTTGGTCCCCTTAGTGCAGGGGTGATTGTGAGCCCAAGCCAAAATTCCGGAAAATTTCTTGAGTTAAAAAAATAATAAANAAAAAAAAAAAAAAAAAAGAAGTTTCAATTGAAAAAAAATTTAACGCGGTTTTTTTCTTCCTTTTTTCTCAATATTTCTTAGTTTAATTTAAAATATATTTAAAATTATAATAAAATATATTTAAAATTTTACACAGAACCAATACCATTTACACTATGATGACCCGGAGAAATAATTAAAATTTACAAATATGTCTTTCTTTCTTGAGTTTATGAGTATAACAACTATTTACTGATAAAAAATGAATATTAATTATGAATATTAATTATGAATATAAGCTTATAAATTATCTCTGTGGCTCTCCCTTACAAACAAATAAAATAAACTGTGCTTTTAAGCTCCACCTTTGAAAACTTTCTGGAAACTTATGTGATCAATGATTTTTTTTAAGCGTCTGGACCTTCAATCTCCGGAAACTTCCGAACCACTGTTAGCGAAAAATCCGGAAATCCGGATTTTTTCCGGAGCACAATCAGCCCTGCTTAGGGTTAATTTCACTTTTTGCGTGATTCGCCATATGCGTGATTCGGGAGATTTTTGTACAAATTCAAAACTTTTTGCCCATAATTATAAAATTCTTCTTTCCAAAGATAATTTACATGCAAAAAATATCTCTTAGTAAATATTTATTATCTATTATTATTTTATTTAATAATGATCAAAAAAATTTTGAATTGTAAGGTAAACAAATTTTTTTTGCATCATTTTAAAGAATATAGTTTTGTATGCCACAATAAAAAATTTGAGCAAAAGCGGTCGAATAGTTCCTGGGAAATTCAATTTAAAAAGAGTCAGATATTTAAAACTTGATTTCTCAAGAACTATTCGACCGATTTTGCCATGTAAAATTATATTACTTAAAATGATGCAAAAAATTTTAAACTTTATGATTTAAATTTTTTTGACCATTATTAAATATAATAATAAAAAATAATAAATATTTACAAAATTTTTTCTTTTGCATGGAATTATTTTTGGAAAAAGAATTTTATAATTGTGGGCAAAATTTTTTCAATTAGCATTAAAAGTTCTCGAAATATAGCGAAATACGCAAAAAGTAAAATTAACAATAAGAGGTCCAAACTTTAGAGAGCTCTCCTGACGAAACTATTTGGACCATATTTTCCAGATTTCTGCTACTCCCTATATTTTGGGAGTCAGTAATCCAAATCCGTCGGAAAAAAGTATGTTTATTTAGAGAAAGTACGTTTTCGTGTCTGATTTCGTAGCTTAAAGTACCATCTGTACTTATTAATTACCATTCTTGAAATCATCCTTTCGAGCCATTAAAATTGAGTCCTAAATTTTGAAAATCCGATCATTAGATCAAAAGTTAATCAGGTTGGTCATTTTTTTTGCGCACTGCCAACGTAGAAAAATTAGCAAATATAAAGTCCTTGAAATATATAATAACTATATAAAACTTTATGTTGTTTAAATTTTAATTAACTCTTATACAATAATGCTAAAAAAATTGGGATAAGACCTGAGCAGTTAAGTTTGCAATCAAGCAATGGAAAAAACGATCTACTTTTTGTTCGTTACGGTGCTCTATCGATTCAGATCTTTAATATTTATCAGAAACCAGTTTAGAGACATTTTAAAAAGGGGTCTCAGAAATTTTCCCCCATTTTATTTCCTTTTTAAAAATAATTTGCAGATGTTTTAATTATTTGTAGTGCCTGCTGCTGTGCTGAAGGGTTTTTGCTACCGAGGTTTGAAGGACTAACCTTAAACATGCTGATTAATTTGTGCAGCACGGAATCAGTCATAAAAGCGTATTCTCTCTGAATAAACATACATAGAGCTTCATCATATAATTTTCAACTTTGATTAGCTCTGAAATTCCTCTCAACGTCTTTCCAAAGTGATGCGACCTACTTTATTTGCTTCAGATATGACAAAAATAAAGTTATTTTCTGCTTCATCATCCATTTTTAAAACGTGATTTTTAAATTTTGATTTTATTTTATTAATTTCTTTCGATTTTTCATTTAATTCATTAGCATAACGCAGGTGTGCCTCTCAAGCTATGAATATTATACACCGAAGAGCCGTTACATTATGACCACCCTGCTAATAACATGTAGGACCACCTTTAGCCTTCAAAACTGCCAGCAACAGCCGTGGCATTGATTCCACAAGGTGCTGATAGGTAGTCTGAGGTATCTGGTACCAAGCGCTCACTTTATGAATTATACGCTCTGATGAA
>NC_092210.1:52313020-52342085 GCF_043381705.1 Parasteatoda tepidariorum | reverse complement strand
AAAGTCACTGGAATGTTCCTCGAACCAATCCATGACGATTCGACCCTTATGACATGGTGAATTATCCTGTTGGTAAACACCATCCCCCGCAGGAAAAACTGTTGCCATGAATGGGTGAACCTGGTCTGCAACTATGTTCAAGTAGCTTACAGACGCCAGGGATTGTTCTATGAGGATTATGGATCCTAATGTGCCCCATGAAAACATTGTTCCTGGGCGAGAAACTATGAAAACCTGGGCGAGCCCATTGTTATAGATGGAGGGTGGTCATAATGAAAGGGCTCTTCGGTGTATATTAGAACTGGAATTCCATATATTAGGCCAAAAGTCATGATTGGTGCAACTTTTTAATTCTGCGCTTTGTAATTTTTTCCTTTTGACGTCGTTTAAAATTTTTCATTGTGAGTCTAAAGGTAAAATTAAAGAGGAAAACTGTAATGGCAATAAAACTTGCGGGTTTTAAAACGTTGTCACGAATTTTCCAAAATGATTTAAATTGCTATAAAATGAATGACGACGGGTATTGAAAGGAACGTAATCAATAAGTTTCATTTCTTTCTCGGTAATTTCTTAATTGAAAATTCTTTCCACAAAATCATGAATGTACAATACTTCTCCGCTATTGTTATTGGTCACAATCTAAATATAATTTTTGAAGGCTATGGAATAGTGGTTTAAAACGTGTATTTGTTCGATTCGAGGTCGAGAACAATTGGAATAATATATTTGTAACATGCGAACTTTTATCATATTATACCTTTTCCACGCGTTAATTATACAGCACGCAATTCGCACGTTAATTCAAATAAAAATAATTGAGGTCAAAGAAATGTATCTTCAATAGAGTTATCAATTTGTAATGTATGGGAAAAAGGCATGGATTTAATCAATTTTTTTTTAAACGCAGACTGCATTTTTGCATTTCGTTTCATACTGGGAATTATTCCATAACAAATTTATTGTTTGTTTCTGAAGTGATAAGTTATTATTATTATTATTACTCATACGAATAAGATTATTCAAATTCCGGAATCGTGGAATGAAAATGTTAGCAAAAACAATGATTACCTTCTATACTTTGCCTTAAACCTTAAATTTTGAAGATAAATGACCTTGTGAATATTATATGTAAATGAAAATAATAATTACTAAAATGTGGCTTTATACATTTTTCCGCGTATTGTTTTTTTTATTTACTAATTTGGGAATAATTTTATGAGTTATTGGTATTTTTTTTATTTGATTTAGCAATTTTTATTTAAAAAAATTATACTTAGGATAAATAACTTCAATTTAATATCTAGACTTTCAAATGAATTTTTAATAATACAACTAAATGCACGATAGCAGTTTTTTAATAAATAAGTTATTTTAGTATTTTAATAAATAATTTATTTGTTTTTATTATTCTAATCCTTATTAGAAGTGTTTGTTACGTTTAGTCTATGTGAGTTGCGATATTATAAAAATTAAGAAATAAAGATGGAAAATAAATCCTTAAAATTAAATGAAAACAAAAGACGTTGAAAAGTTAAATACATGGCTTATAAAATTACAAAGAATTAACTGAAGATAAAAAGTTATTAAAAATGTTAATTGTCACAAGCGATTTCTTTCTTTCTTTCTTTTTTTTCCTGAGATGTGTGTAACCAAAAGAATTTATTTATTTTAATCATGATATCGTACTGGAAGTTTGGAAAGATGTTTTTTAGACTCTTTGTATTTAATTTTGAATTTAAGTCATTATTTTTTATGCACTTCTTTTCTTTTGAAATAACGAATCAATAAAAGTTTAAAAAAAGAACAATATCAATAAAAAAGAGTTGAAAAATATCTTCTGAGTCAATTCATATCGCTCGCTATNAGAAAGCACTCTGATTTACGGATATAATCGTGTGGGCTGAAGAAAAGATTATATCTTTTTTCCCCCGGCTTTTTTTAAGTAACATTTTATTTATTTATTTTTTTTTAATAAATTGTTGTTTGTTATTTTTTTTACTTATTATCTCCCACCCCCTTTTTTTCATGTGTCTTTAATTTTTCTTTGTTTTATTCTTCATTTTGAATTGTCTTTGTTTTATTCATCATTTATATATATATATATAATTTAATAAGAAATTTTTTTAACGTCTAATTTGAGGGTCTAACTGCTGATGTCAATTGATGATTTAAGAAGTTAGTATTTTTCGATATAATATGATATTTAAAGAGTTTTTAATGCAGCTTTATAATTTTTATTGTGTTTCACAGGGGGAAATATGGGATTTATATTTCCACTAAATTATTTTTTCACCATACAGCTCAAATATTAATTATTAAAATACATTATTTTCGCAATATTTTATAACATGTGAGTTTAATGGTGTGCAGCATAAGACCTACACATTTGATATCCATCCATATGGCAGTGGTTTATACCTGAAATTCTGCAACATTCTGAACAACATTATAGTTCTTACTACCGCATATTGAATGAAGAATAAAAAATAAATTTTACTGAATAAATGGTTTTTATGCCATACTCTAAGTTATCGTAATGAAACTACCAAATTTTACCACATTTATCAAATTTTATGTCATATTATAAAACTAGATCTTATTGTTAATTTTACCAAAATTAATACCAAAGCTATTCGGCTAAAATTACTGAGCTTTTCGGTTCTCCCATAGAGCCAGAAACACGGTAAGTAATATAATATTTTGGTACTTTTCACTTCGTACTTTTTTTTCCCTCAGTGCATGAATGAAATTATTTTCATTAATTCATATTTGGTACTACGATATTTTAGGCATAAGTGCCAATTAATAGTCCTTTTTTGAAAAAAAAAATATTAATTAATATCATATGCGTCACGCATGTTGCGAAACCATGGAATCGCCCAAGAAGTTCAGTTTACTTGAATGTATAGGTTTTTGCAAATATTTTCTAAAATAATAGAAGTATCGTAATTAATTTTTCCTCTTAAAAGAAAAACAGATACATAATACATATTTTTTAAGAAAATATATCGAAAAGGTTTAATGCTATTTAGAATACTTTGGAACAACTTAATTGTTGTAAAAACAGTTGCGATATTATCATCGTATACATTGTTGTATAATTTGAATAACTCACAGATACTTGTGGCATGTCATGGAAGTTTATGAAGAATTGATAGACTTTAAATATCTGATTAATTTAATGATTTCAAAATTTGTTTCGTTAAATACATTCTCCATCTCCATACACAGGGAACGGGTGACTAAAAAAGTAAGAAGTGGCAACTAAATAAAAAGCAAAAATCTATTAAAAACGATTAAAATTAGCAACTTTTGTTTAGCATATTTTTGTCAGTTTACTATAGAAAGTAAATGCTATGTATGTTCTCGCTTTAAATACGAATAATTTGCTACGTAAGTAAGTCATGGTGGTAGTTACGATTACGTAATTAAATAGATTACTTAAATAAAAATCAATTGAGTTTGTTCTACTTCTAAAAGTTTTAGTCTGCTTACGACTATCTAACATTATTATTATTATATATAATTAACAAATTATCTGACATTATTATTACCAAGCATTTAAGTAATATATTTTAATTTAAGAAAAAAATTAAAACTTTTTTTTCAGCAAAAATAGGAGTGTAAAAGAACCCAAACTTATATTTTTGTTATTACAAACTCTTATCATAGTAGGGCAAACTTATTTACATGCATTAATATATTACCTTACACAAGATGTCTTTTTATATATAAGGTAGCAATAAATAAATATATTCACCCTAGCTCCCCATCTGATTCTAAATATAATTCACGCTTTTTTCTCCATACAAGCAGCTGTTTACTAATAGCTACTGACCACCCTGCTCCCCTAGAAATGATGGGGGATAAAAAAAAAAGAAAACAGGAACTAATATGGCACCCTGCCCATTTCCAAAACCCAAACCGAAAATAAGAACTAGCATCTGCTATCCCCAACTTCTCAGCTGACCGTAGTTCTGCAAACAGCATCCTGACCCTGACCTTGTGTAGTTGAATCCAGGTCACGACGTCTGCTTAGATGATTCCCAAGCTTCTTGGAGATCTTCTTTATTTCGTCAAAAAGCCACCCTCTTATGTATCCTCCCCCCCCTTTCGAACACCTTTACCAGGTGAGTGGCTGTATTTTGGTGTTGTGTACCCCTTTTATTTGGCCGTGATTTCTGGAACTGTTGGGTGCAGAAAGACATTTGGTGATTATTTTCCCCACTGACCCACATAACGGAATATACTACTCTGGGAGAATATGTTTTTGTCGCTGGTCAGTTGGTATTTTACTGTTTCCGATGCAGCTGAGGTTATTGGAATATTATCACCCTTTCCACTTTTGAGTGGGAGCTCTGAAAGAGTTTTTAAAGGAAGGAAAGGTGTGCTCTCTAAAGGTTGTTGTTGATTGAGGACACCGCGACACACTAAGGAAGTTGGGGGAGGAAGTGATCGTGAGAATTAATTATTAAAGGTTAAAGGGGGGAAGTCAAAAAGTTTTCGTATTTGTGTTTGTTAAGTCGAAGTCTGTAATCTTGCGTGACCTTGGCCTTGGTAATGTTGCAAGCTCGGTATCTGTGACGCGATTTATTTATTTTATTTGAAAGCTTGTTAAATATTTTAATAAACCTGTTAAATGTAGGGTCAGTGATCAAGATACGATTGAATGAGGGTATCTAGGTAGATTATGACGGCATATTTAGGCGATATGTTTTTTAATATGGGTTGTTAAGTATTAAGTCACTAAACTCGTTTTGATTTGTCGGTAAAATTTCTTTGCACACTAAAAAAGAAAAACTTGTTTTAAACTAATTTGTTTCTTCTCCTTCTCTTAAAGTACATGTAACTCCACTTTCAATGTTATCGATAATAAAATGAAACTGTTTTTTTGCTTAAAATTTTTCAGTTCAATTTTAATCAAAAATAAGAAGTTGAATTGGATAACTAATTTGCAATTAAATATGTTATTAATTATAGCAAAATNGTCAAAAAGTTTTCGTATTTGTGTTTGTTGAGTCGAAGTCTGTAATCTTGCGTGACCTTGGCCTTGGTAATGTTGCAAGCTCGGTATCTGTGACGCGATTTATTTATTTTATTTGAAAGCTTGTTAAATATTTTAATAAACCTGTTAAATGTAGGGTCAGTGATCAAGATACGATTGAATGAGGGTATCTAGGTAGATTATGACGGCATATTTAGGCGATATGTTTTTTAATATGGGTTGTTAAGTATTAAGTCACTAAACTCGTTTTGATTCGTCGGTAAAATTTTATTGCACACACACAAAAAAAATAAATAAAAAATAAATAAAATAAAATAATGTTTTAAACTAATTTGTTTTGTCTCTTTCTCTTAAAGTACATATAACTCCACTTTCAATGTTATCAATAATAAAATGAAACTGTTTTTTTGCTTAAAAATTTTTAATTGAATTTTTATCAAAAAAAAAAAATCTATTTGGATTACTAATTTGCAATTAAATATGTGATTAATTATAGAAAAATAGCAATATTTGGCAGATAATTACGTTAAGTGTACGTTTTGACTAAGAGAAATATATTTTCGTATTCCTGAATACAAATTAGGGATACTGTATTCACTGCTTCACTACTTATTACATATTTTGCTTTCTTTTATTATTTGTTAAAAACAGTTAAATTAAGTTATAACTTTATTTACTTTATATGGGTGTTTCACAAATTTATGCAAATAATTTTTTTATTATTATTTATACGACGTTTTCATCTCTCCTTATTAAGACAATGAATTTATGCATTTCAAATCACTCAGATATTTGATATTATAATGAAATGTCTTTTTCATTGATTTTTTTAAAAATGAAACTGCTAAAATATCTTATTAAAATATTTTCTGTAAAATATATTTGATATTTCAATGAAATGTTTGATATCGCATTAAATATTTGATATTTTATTACGATGTGCGATATTTTAATAAAATAATATGTAATAATTTTACTAAAATAATTAATTTTTTTAAAAACATTTCGCATTTTATTCTAACATTTTATATTTAGCGTTTCTCGCTTTATTAAAAAGTAAATATTTTATAAATTACTTAATATTTGATTAAAAGTTTTTGACACCTTCTTATAATGTTTACTATTTCGTTAAATGTTTGAAACACGTTACATTTCTGATTGTTAAGGGGAAATATTTGACTCGTTATAAAAAAAACTCTTTGATATCTCTTGTTTTTATCAAACTTTTTATACATTTTTAAGCATAGCATTGAAGTATTTAATATAATCTTGGAAAAATTTATAAATATTTTATTGGTTACGCTTTAAAGGAAAGGTAACAAAGTCAGATTAAATATGTTTTCGAAAAAAATGCAGAAACAATTATTTTTAAAAATTTTTTCTTTATCCTCATCGACATATATGTAGAAATAAACTATTCAAAAGCTCTATTAAAAAATGTTTTTTTTTCTTTTTAAATTTCAGATGCAGGCGATAACTGCATAATACAGTAGAAGTTTTTTCACGTTTTGATTTACTAAGATAATTCTTCATCCCATAATATGATCATGCACAGTATACAAATTCCTATATATTTAATAGAAATGGTTGAAAAAATTAATAATTTTTTTACATTTCTGTTTAAAGAATGCGAATTTTTTTAAAAAAATTAAAGAATAAATATTTATTTAAAAAAAATATCATAGTGAAAATAAACTCAAACAAGATGCATTTCAAACAAGAGTTTCAAACTAATGAATTAGATTCCTTACATCTTATTATGTGCATTTGGAAGATTTGTCACTAATTTAAGCAAAATATTTTTTCTAAATTTTTTTCATTAATCTAGTGGAAATTCGAAGAAAAGAGTGGAAATCGATTGCAGAAAGAAAATGAATAATTGTTTAAATTAAAAATTGTATCTTAAAGTTTTATATTTCCTGTCCTTAATCTTTTCTTAATTTTCATTTGAGGGGGTGAGCTATAATCTGCTCAAAAAATATACATCAACGTTTCTTCTTAGAGAATAAATAAATATGCATTTGTTTTATTTGTGGCAGGAAATAAGAATATAAAAGTTACCTACACTCTAACACTAATAAAAGCAGTCTTAAGTACCCCTCTTTCCCGATTAAATTAAAAGGAAGTTATTTTATTAATTTTACCACGAAAATGATGTTAAAAATTGTTTTCAAAAGATAACAAAAACTGAATAAATCACACGTGAAAATGTCTAAGTGGTCAAGGTTGATTGCATTCTGATATATGAATATCCAGTTCCAAGGCGCCCGCTAAGAAAGATGACCAGCTGAGAGTTATTCCTGGACTGGAAAGACATCTGCTGTGACAGTTGGATGTGGAGGAGATGGGGTGCATCAGCTGTTTTCAAGGGTGCTTGTTTGCGACGTAAGTTGTAGGGTGATATAATTGCTGTAATACTGACCCAGATGTCCACCTTTGTCCAAATTTAAACTGACCAAGGTGTCAAATTAGATATTCAGGATTGTAATGATTACATTTTTCATTGAATCACAAAGACATGGAATAAAGTTAAAGAATACAGATAAAATCAGAGAAAAAATTAGGCTAATGACATTTTTTGTAGTGCATTGAAATAAAATTCTTGAATTTAAGTAAAATTAGAAAGAAATGTAATTTGTGTGTTAATAATTATATATACACGAAAGAAAAGCAACTGAGAGAGACTTGTTTCAAAGATGATAAGACGCTTCGGTTTAGTAAAATTTGCTAGTTCGGCAAATGTATGTCTCTTTAGTAATATTGTATAAATATTATATTTATAGAGATATAAACAATATATTATATTTATATTTATGTTATATTTATAGAAATATTTAATATTTGCTCAATCGTAAACCCATAAATACTTCAAAATAATTTTTCTTTCCTAACTATAAACAAATTTATAATCAAAATTAAGCATTATTCTCTAAAAAGATTCCAAAATTTTTTATTGTATTCACACAGATTTGGTTTCACATATTTTATTCCCGATTCTAATACAACAAAACTTAGACTTAATCATTTAACTCGTCGATTGTCATGGCAAGTTCATTGACAAATTTGTTATTTGAATTCTTATCTAATTTTTGGATATGTCAAAAATTTGTCAAACGTTTTCTTCAGGAAGACTACTTAGCATTTGCGAAAAAGGGGAAAATGCAAATTCTTACTCTGTTTTCAAAATTTTTTGTATTCATTATGATAATTCATTATGGCTGAACACAGATTCATGTAAAATATATTCCAAAAATAAATTTAGATAATCTAAAACTGAAATAACTAATTTATCATTTAATAATTACTAAACGGTTATTCACTGTGTTGTCATGAAATATCATACAATACTTTATAACATTATAAAGAAATATCACTTTTGTTTAAAGCTTTTAAATTTTGAATAAGACTGTTCTTTTTATTTTAATAAAAAAGTATGACGAAAACAGCAGAAATGACAAAATAAGTAAATTTTAAAACAGTATAATTGTTAATACTAGTTGAAGATAACTTCAACAAATATATATTAAATATCTATGTGATTAAAATATAGCAGAATAAAAATACCGTTAAATAAGAGATAAATTAACAATTTACAGTTAAATACCGTTATAACTGACGACAGCATTGGAATTTTGCATCATCTTTGTTTTTTTAAGGAACCATCATACACGATTTTTCCGTTCAATAGGAATGCACCGACAATTATATGAAATAACTTTAGTCCATTTTCTTTTTTATCTCAGATAGAGATACTACTATTCACATTAACATGTATTTATTTATTGTATTTATAATGAATATATATATTAAATATCTATATGATTAAAATATAACAGAATAAAAATACCGTTAAATAAGAGATAAATAAGTAATTTACAGTTAAATACCGTTATAACTGATGACATCATTGGAATTTTGCATCTTCTTTGTTTTTATTAGGAACCATCATATATGATTTTTCCGTTCAATAGGAATGCACCGACAATATGAAATAACGTTAGTCTATTTTCTTTTTAATCTCAGCTAGAGATACTTCAATTTACATTAACATGTATTTATTTATTGCAGGTACTTATGAAGGATATATATAGTGTTTAAAATAAAATAAATATTTAATGCTTAAAATAATATGAAGATTAAAAAAGTGTTCTTAAAATGTGGCTTTGATGTATATTGGCTAATCTTATATGCAAACCAATGCATTTTTTACTATCTGTAGAAATGTCTTGATAAAAATATTAATTATTTTATTTTACTACACTAAGTACTTAGTTTGTAAAAGGAATTTTACGATTCTTTATTCTTGTTTAAAGTATAACCATTTTGTATATTATGATAAGATGTGGCATTTTTAGAAACCTGTATGAACATCGAAAATTCGAAAATAACTGAAATAGTTAATAAAATTTTTTATGTATTTTTTTTGCATAAAATGTTCTGCTGATAGTTCAGTTTCAAACTCTAAAAAGGCTCATACATCTTCGCACAAAGCCACGTGGTTTTTCTTTAATATATAATTATCGTAGAAGCAAACGATAAGTTTGAACTAGTATGAACTTTGTAAAAAAAATATAGAAACTTTATGTTCTGTATTTTGTTTACATTAGGTCAACCTAGTTTCAGTTTTTCTTTGAAAATACAGCTTTTTTTCCCTTACAAAATTGGATTTTCCTCTTAACAAAATCAATCCATTGCCCCCTTAACCAGAGGATGGAGTTTATACCCTTCCTGTTTTTTCCAACCCAATACAAACTTTAACCTACTTCCGGTTATAAACGGGGTTAGTGTTACCATACTTGTTTACAAAATTCACGACACCTTCCACTGTTTATTTCTGCACAAATACTGCCCCACACTTATAACAGAAACCCTTCTTAAATCATTACAGCATACCTCTTTCAGGAGGCAAATAACCCGGGCACTTATTTTGCAACTTAACAATTACGCCAGGCATGATGGAACGGAAGATGGAATATAAAATATTCTAAGACAGGGACCATCTGGAGCCTTAGAATCCAAGTTTAAATGCAGGTGACTCTTTCGAATTTTTCAAAACAAATCTTGAGGTTCAAAATACAATTATAATGATGTCAGCTGCTGGAACAAGCGCCAAAAACGAGCTAGATTATTTTTCCTTGACTTGAATAATTAAAAGTCGCCATTATTCTTTGCATCTGCTGTTTATCATAACAATATTTTGACCGTTTGTTATTTGTTTCGCCATTTTTTTTTAGAGTAGCCTTTTTGTTTCTGTTTTCCTCGGGAGGTCAGTAGCTTTCAAATTAATTTTGGAGGATATATTTAGAAGGGTTAGAATTTTTTTAACCTTTTCAGTAGAATTGACTTGGATATTTTCCTCTTCGGCATCGGGTTGACGATTGATGGATTAAATTAGTTCAGCCGTACAAACTTAATATTCAGTGGACTTTTCCAGCTAATTGTTTTGTTAACTCACGATATTGCAGCGATCCGAAGGTTACTGTTGAACACCTTTTTAAAGAAGGAAAGAAAAAGCAAAGTTGGCATGCAGTTAAACATTATTTTTCCGCTAATGCAGGTAATCGATTCTGGCTATAAAACAATATTAATGTTTTTACAAATTTGCTTAGTTTAAATATAAAAGTAATATTATGCTTATTTTTTACAGATTAAATGATTATTTATGTATGAAAAAAAATTACGCGCTTTTAAAGCTGCATGTATAAAAAATTTCTTTTATCTCACCTTAAATTTACAATTCTTTTTTTTTTATGAATATTTTTTCAGATTATTATTTCATGCTAGGTGAATTTTTTAAATTTTTTACAAGCAAAGCATTATATATCTGAATAGCCATTTTGCTTCGTAAAAACCACATTAGGTAAAACATTTTTTTTCTTATGAGTCTCTCAACCCAGTACCGAAAGAAGAAAACAATTGTCATCAGGGCAAAAAAAAAAGGGATTAATCTAAGAATTAATTAAGTTCCAAGAAATTATTTGATAACTTTATCTTTAAATAATTTTAAAAAAAAATTCTACTAATTAGTTAGCAGTGCACTGCATTTTAAATAAAAATAAATAACATATGAAAAAAAAAGGATTGTGGCGATCAGTAAATGTGAAATTTTGTGAGGAGTTAATTTTATTTCAGCATGTTTTCATAAAATGCAATTATAAAACAATTGAAAATTTATAACGTTTGATATATTAGTAAATGTAGTAACTGTATATATACTAATAAATGCTTCCCCCAATTTTTTCATTCGTCAAAACTTGAAAATTTAAAAATATTTTTTTGAAAACTAATTTAAAAAATGGTTTACCCTCAAACCTACCTCTATAACTTTGCTCCAGAAATATTTAAATATAGTGGGCAAAATAAAAATACAGAATAATTCAAATAACTTTAAAAAAAAAATCACCTTTTTGAAATTTCATTTCGAATGAACTGTCCGACCTGTTCCGTTCAAATTTCGAATTTTGTTATTTAAAATTGCCTAGGGTAGATAATTAGTATAATTTAAAATTTAAAATTCTTTTGATCATTAATAGCTTAAATTTGAAAAAACAGTAAGTTATTATTAAAAAAAATTCTTTTACATGAAATTTTATTTGGATAAGCAAGTTTTACAATTGTGTGCAAAAGTAATTTGATTCACTTAAATACTTCGAGAGATATGAAGAAATACTCAAAAAGTGGAAAGAAACATTAATGTGCCCAACTTTTAACTGTTTTCCTGGCTTAACTATCGTGACCATAAGCACTACTTCAGAACTGTGAACCTTATAGTAGTTCTCATTTCTCACATTTTGCGGGTAAGAATCCAAATTCACAAAGAAAAGAAAGTCATGTTTATTCAGAGAGAATACGTTAGCTGATTTTGTAACTTAAAATATCGTCTACGAAAATCATTGCACATATTTAAAGTTAGACTCTTGAACTATTAAGTTTGCGTCTAAGCACATAAAAATTCAATCATTGGACTAAAAGTTATTGTTTTTTATTTTTGCGTACTATTCCAATTTTTTTGCGTTTTGTAAAAGACAGAAAGTTATTTGTTTATATCCAGAACTCAAATAATTTTTCAATCCATTGACATACTTTCTACTTTTCAATCTTCGTATTACTTTATTGTTGTATCGTCCAGCAGCCAAATAAAATATTTTCTGCCGTATTGACTGATTTTGTTGTTATAAATTTTGCACCCTATTAAACCTATATTTTCCAAGATACTGGAATTTAGAATACTTCTCATCATTTCCCTAAATACAAGTCCATGCCGAGAATAACATATTCAGAGGTTCAAAAATTTTCAGAAATTCTTAAAGCTACAATAAATTAAACGTCATTAATGAATTTTAGAACTGTAACATAATCAAAAACTTTAATGCTCACGTTTAGTTTCTCTAATTTTTAACAGCAGAATGTTTCGGTTCAGTTTAGATTTTCGTGCATATGGTTTAAAAATGTCCCTATCAAGATTTGTCAGTTACTAAAGCTTGATAATAAGATAAAAGAAAGACCCTAAAGAAAACCAAATCGACAAAGGAAATTTATACAATACACCAATTTATTATACTAATCTTAAAAGAAAAAAAAAAGTGATCGAAACCAGTAATCATAAAAATGAAAAACAGTTCTTTAATATTTACCGTTTTAACGCTTACTAGTTCATATCTTTATACAGTCTTAAAAAATTTTAAGTATTATATTAATTACGGTTTTTCTGAATAAGCACTTAATTACACTTATATACTTTTAAATGCATTTTGTAAGATTTGTTCTTTTCTATGAAATGTGTTTTGTATCATCTTGTTGATTTCCATTCTGTTTCCTATTGAGCCTCAATTTTTCCAAACGTTAAAATTTTGCTGTTTTTATTTATTTATTTATTTTACTTCTATCATTTGCTCACGAATTTCTTGCCTTTTTTTCCTTTAAGTA
The DNA here is from genome assembly GCF_043381705.1 of Parasteatoda tepidariorum. Classification (NCBI taxonomy): domain Eukaryota; kingdom Metazoa; phylum Arthropoda; class Arachnida; order Araneae; family Theridiidae; genus Parasteatoda; species Parasteatoda tepidariorum. The sequence goes on along the minus strand of NC_092210.1, from coordinate 52,329,154 downwards.
TTACTTTTTTTATTTTTCGAAATAAATTTCGCTACAAAACTATTTTCATAACTCGTGGGTAAGGTTTAAAAATGTCACTATCATGATATCTCAGGTAGAAATTTTAGAAAGAGGTAGATTTTGAAAGAAGATAATTTGAGATATGATTGTAACATGCTTTGAACTAAGAAAAAAAATGCAACGAATTGATTTTAAGAATTTTTTTCCCCGTGTTTTCCACAGTTTTAAAATAAACAAATTTCACTGCAATAGAATGCCACCTTAAAATTTTTTTTTTAGTTCTCATAATTTTGTTTTTGTTTCAATAGTCTTCCACAGTTCCACATATTAGTCTATCCACAGTTATCACCTTGCACAAAAACTGCTATAACTTTGTAAATAATTGGAGTACAAACAATAATATTTTTAGAAGGCTAAGAATACAGGAATTCTAAATTTATAATAAACAGAATTTCGAAAATTTTGCCCAAAATAATATTTTTGCTCTAATCAGATACCTTTAAATATAATCCAAGAATGCCTTTTTCAGTTTTAATCTTTTAATTTTGAACAATAATCAAAGTCCAAAACTTAATGATAATAAAGAATAAAAAGGGATATTAAATAAATATTAGTGGTAAATACCGTTAGTAAAGTAGAAATGAAAACTTTAAAAAAAAAATTAATTTTAAGCTGGTGACAACTGAAAGTTTCTAGATTGTTCTGCGTTAGTTAAGGATCCTGTCATATGATTTTTCCGCCAATGAGACACTAATGAGAAAAGGTTTTAAACTATTATCGTTTTATGTTATATGTCATAGGTGATCAACCTGCTGCTCGCGAGCCATGCGGCTCTTTGAAAGATTATTTGTGGCTCTCGATAAATGTACCCGAGTTCCCTTTTCATTTTTGTGCTATTATATTTTAAAAAAATATTATCGTTCCGTATGTGTTTCAAATTGCCTTTTAAATTACTGAGAACAAATATGAAAGAATAAGTGCAACGTTGTTCAATTCAAGGTGAGTTTTCCATTTCCAATATAATTATAACACAAAAAGCATCTGGAGAATTAGAATTAATAGAGATGCAAGAAGATCAAGCTCTACAATTAAAATATAAGTCGACGTCGATTACTGAATTTTGGACATTTGTACCAGAATCGAAGTTTCCTGAATTAAAAAAGGCTGATTGTAGAATTATTTCAATATTTGGAACAACGTACTTATGTGAGTCATTTTATTCCTCTTTAAAATTCGAGAAATCCAAAAACCGATCAGTATTAACTAACCAGCATCTCAAAGAATTACTGAGAAGTGCTGGCACCAATTATTCAAGAGAAGTGAAATAATTATCAGGAAATATTATCAAGAGAAGTAAAATAAATGTGTTTAATTTTTAATATTTAGATTCTATACACATATTTTGTACTTTTATTTTTATGTTTTCAATAAATATAATTTATGTAAAAAATAATTTTAATGCCTTTTTTCATACCTTTTAAATACGTATTTAATTGCGGCTCGCGAAAAATTTCAAATTTTGAAAAATGGCTCAATTATCAAGGAGCTTGGCCAGCCCTGTTATATATAGAAACCAATATATTTATTATGCATATATGTTATATGCACATGTTTATTTGCAAGCATAAATTATTAAAATTGACTAGTGTAATATGCTAGTACACTAATAAGGTTTCTTATTAATTTCAATTCAAGCTTAAAATTTTGTTTAGGTTAATCCGTTTTTATTTCTGGCGTAATAGAACCATTTATTCGTCTAACAAAAAAAATCAAAATAAAGACAACTGAAATTAATAACACCGGTCACTTCCTAGGTTGAATAAAACAGGTGCCTAAATCACATATTAATATCCTTTACCGGAAATTCCACAACGCATGTTCATGATTTTGTAACACGCCGCCTATTTTTGCTTATTTTACACGCCTTCTAGATTGTTTTGTCCACAATGGACAACACACGCTCTATATTTATCCGCACCATTACCCTAAAAGTCATTAATACTCTGAAATAATGTGGGAACCAATTTCTAAAGTGAGAGATCGCTTCCGAACAAATTCTAATTATTGCGGGCTGGTTTTTGCATGCAAGGATTTTGTTAAGCATTTTTTTGGAAATCATTATAGAGTTGTATTAGACTATTATTTGGATGTTGATTAGTTTCGTTTTCCCTTTTTTTTTCTTCTCCAGCGATTGAGCGTTTAAAAGATAATGGAATGCCAGGTGATCGTATAAACGCAAACAAAATCCGAGAGTTAATAACTTAGGCATAAAAAATAATTATAGATGAATAGTAACGAAAAATGGTGGAATATTAGACAATAATTTAAAGCAGTGATTCTCAACCACTGTGCCGCGGCACTTTTGCGTGCCGCCAAATTCTTAAAATGTGCCACCAAACATTGGAAATGATACAATAAAAATTATAATGCTTTTTTTTTATTACGAGTAAAGTTTAAATTAAAAAAAAAAAGTGTAACTATATACATACATGCGGAAATAAAAGCTAATCATTGAAGTAAGCTATGCAATAAATAGTTATAAAAACGAATTAACAAAGGATAACTAACAAAAAATAAGCTAACAATTAATAATTAGCAAAAACACTAGTTAACATGAAATCACAAAAAAAAGAATTAATGTGAAAAAAACTAACAGCCAATAACTATAGAAAACAAGCTAATAATTAATAACTGTTAAAAAATAAATAACTGTTACTAACTAATAAAAAATAAGTCGAAAGAAATAATTAATCTCTTAATAGACGTGCTTTGGTAGTACATATTATTTATTTCACATTCAAAATTATTATCACAAACTATTTAACACAGTGTATTATAGGTAAGTAAACAACTTTTAACCTAAATTTTTTTCATTGTGTGCCGTCGAATTTCGAAATCGTTAAAAGTGTGCCGCCGCAAAAAAAAAAGGTTGAGAATCACTGATTTAAAGTATTAATAATTTCGGGAATTGTTTAATGGTTTTTATTATTTACTAATCAGCAGACTAAATAAAAAGCTTTCATTTCATTGAGAATAAGATAATTTTTAGTCAGAGAACAGATTGAAATACTTCATTTAATTTGTATTTATAGTAAAATTAAGTTTAATTGTAGTCAGTCGCGATGGCTCAATGGTTAAGGCACTGAATTGCGAGCGTGATGTACTGGGGTTCGATGCCCAGTGCCCACCCAGTTTCAAATCGATGGGTACCAGTTTGTCTAGAAAGTAAAAGCGGCTTGCACGCATTGCCGTTGTTTATGAAATTGTGGAGATTTAACCTCCATGAATTCCATATCCAGAACAAAAATAATTCTGATGATTTGAAAAATGAAAAAAATAGTAAAAATAGTTATTGTCAAAATAAAGACAGTAAGAAAAGAGGGGGAGAAGGTATCAAATAGTCTCAGAGACTCCTTTCTAATCTATAGATATATTTCTCTTACACGGCACCAAAAAAAAGCCTCATTACAACTCCCCGAATGGCAACGTTAGAAAATCGACCAATGATTGCTGCTAAAAATGTCACATGGCAAATGTCACATGAGGTGGCTCAACATATAGCGCTTTAAAAAACGGAAACAATAACCAGAGTGAGCATTATCAGGTTGCTCAATTCAGATTCATGCCCTAAAAACATGATAATATTTAATTTAAACTCAATTAGTAATTAATTAGGCTGGCCTTCTCCGTGACTATAAATAAGTCACAAGGTCAGACTTTAAAATCAGTTTAGTATTGACTAAGCAAGTTTTTAGTCATGGACAACTTTATGTTGGCCTGTCAAGAGTTAAGTCATTTGACAGCCTTTCAGTAATTGCTCCAAGATGCCAAATCTATAATTGTGTTTTGCTTAGCTAGCAAATGCTTAGTGTTAATTTCTTAGAGCTTTGCAGACAAAAATGTTTTTTGGAAAAAATTAAATTGAAACTTCTATTGGCAGTAGGCAAGGAGAACTGCCAAAATCAAAACTCCCCGATTAGAAATGCAGCATGGCGACCTCCCCGTGGTATTTCTCGGGTATAGCTAACAGCCATGCATTTTAATTTATTGTATGTAAAACATCCTTATTTTGTTCTAAAATGTTATGTACTTTATCACAAATGTTAATTAATATAGAAATTGATTTCAATAATGCTGATCACCAAAAAATATTTCATTTGGCGATAAAACAAATTTTTGTGTTCTTGAAAATGATAGACTTTTTGAGGGTTATTATCTCACAAGGAAAAGTTAGGATTTAAAGTTTATACTTTTAAATAATAAAATTTTTTTCTAAAACTTTCAGAATTTCTAGCATTAACTAATTTATTATACACATTTAGTTGAATTTAGGTAAGTAAGTGCAATATTTGATAATTTATTTTGCTAATATGTTTCTCATTTAGCTAATGTTTTGATTTTTTCACCATGTGCAATCTAAATAGCTAATATACTTTTTAAAAGCCAATAAGAACATTGATAGAATTCTTCTACATAAGTACAATACTATGTCTTTGATGATAAAATACTATGTCTTTGAAGATAATATACTATGTCTTTGCTAGAACATTGTGTTCATTGGCGAGCGAGCGCGGTGGCTCACGGCGTGAACCACATAGGATTGCGTAGCAATTCTCGGGGGGTTGGCGAGCGTTAGCGAGCAGGGGGCGAAGCCACCTAGTTTATATATAAAACGACAAAATGTCCGTTTTTATTCAGGCAACAATGGAATGGTTGCATTAGCCTTTTTAAAACTTTTGAAAACGATTTGTATTTCTGTATGTCGGAGATGAAGGCTGTCCATTTATTTATAAAATTGAGTTGATATCATACTGTTTATTTTTCTCTCTCTCTTGTGGTATAGGACATAAGACACGTAATCCTGTCATAATAAACGAAGTTATAGGTAGTTAAAACACTATGTCTAACTTTCTCTAGAGATATGAGATATTAAAATCTGCTCTCTTTAAAAATTGCATTTTTGTGAGTTGCTGTCTTTTACGTACAGATTTGCATGCACAGACGTCAGACGTACAGATTTGTATGCACAAATATCTGGCTATATTGAAAAATCGTAAGCACCGTCGCTGTTTTGGGTATTATTTTGATTTGCTGCGAAAAATCCATAAGACTTATAGAAATTTGAAATTACGATGGCTTGTAGAAAAATATACATGGAGTAAAATGGATTTAAAAAAAATTAAGATTCGATGATTAGTGCGAGAATTATTAACTGTTAAACTTAAAGTAAAAAATACCATGCGGACCACGCTGCAGACGTNAATCTTGATAGGGACATTTTTATTTATGAATTTAAAATGAAATTTTTCAAAATTCCATTTTGTTTGAAAGTTATTCTAATTAAAAATTTTTTTTTCTTTCTTTTTTGCGAATTTTTTCACAATTTGTTTGCTTTGCAATACACTGTGTTAGTTTCATGCAGAATGTAATATTATTAAAATTAGTTATTTCTTTCTTTGGTCCTTTTATTACATTGATCAAGCAATTAATAAAAAAATTATGTCATAACTTTTTTTCCCGTTTGATTTTTTTCCTCTTTCATAATCAAGTACTTTGACGGAAATAGGAAACCTGCTGTACAAAAATGCGGGAGATTTGAGATAATTGGTCTTATCATCTCTTCAACACCCGTTTACTAATCTTGTTAAATCTCTATTGGCTTTCTCTGTTTTTTTTGTTGGAAAAAAGGTCCTTTTCTTCTTTTGGTGAAGAAACTCAGTCAACCTACTCGAGAACATCTGCAACTGCTGAGAAATGCTTTTACTCAAACAATGTCTTTCACCATCTAGCCAATATCTTCAGATATTGGGCTAAAAAATAGTGAGATTTCTATCTCAATTTGTAGCCTTATTCACTCTTGAAGAAAAGCAAAATTTTCTTGATCGGGCATCCTTTTGTATAAGATCAATTGCGCGTGTTATAGGGAAAAAATATTGAACATCCTGCTGGTTTCGACATAAAATCGTTTCAGTTTTGAAAAGGAAACCGTTAATTTCTGTAAAGTGTGCTTGACTAACATCTGCGTTGTTTTCTTTTTTTTCTCTAGGTTAGGTTGCGACGCGTGCCTAGAGAAAATTTTAAGATAAGAAATGGGGTAAGATTTAAACCGTCACCAACGTATAAACGAAAAATATAATTTTTTTTTTTCTCATTTAGTGATTGAAAATATATGATAATCATAGTCATAGTTATTTATTCTGTTTTAATGAAAACGATGAAGGAATATATTTTTTTTGAAATGTGATAAAAACATATAGCAGAAAAGATTAGTATGATTTATTAGGAACTCTATTGAATATAATGTACAGTGTGGGCAAGGAAAGAAACGAATTACATTGAATAACTTTTGGTCTAGTGATGGGTTTTTGAAATACTAGGACTCAATCTTAATAGTTTAAAGGAGGAACCTCAAATATGCTAATTATATAGTGAAGCCATTTTAGGTTATAAAAATCAGACACAAAAACGTACTTTCTTGCCATAAGCATGTCTTTTTTGGACTTATAGGGAGTAGTCGAAGTTTAGGGAATATGGTTCCAACAGTATGGTCAGGAGAGAGGTCCAAAGTTTGCACCCCTAAATGTTAATGTTACTTCCGTGAGTAGTTTATCATGTCTCGAAACCTTTGTAATGAATAAAAAATTTTTTGGACCACATTAAAAAAATCCCATGTCTAAAAATAAAATCCATGCGAAAATAATTTTTAATAATTAGTTGTTATTTTTTATTATTTTATTTAATAATAGTCGCAAGTATATTTGAATCGTAATGTATACAAATTTTTACATTAGCTTACATAATGTAATTTTGTATGGCAAAATATAATTTTATATACTACTTTGTTAAAAAAGCAACAGTTTAAAAACCGTTATATTATAGTTAATTCTTAAATCGTTTGCTTAAATAATTATGTTCTCTTTTATGTTTAAATTTTATTTATAATGAATAAAGTATACCTATTCCATATTCATGCCATTCCATTTATGTGGTGTTATTTTATAAAATATTGCAAAGTTTAAATGTAAAGTATGTTTTCGTAAAATTCAATGGATGTAGTACCTTAACGTAAAAAGAAGAATGATTTATAATTTATAATTCAATTTTTCAGCTTTTCAACTTTATAAAAATGCCCAATCAACATTTTTTTTAAACTAAAAAATAAAATATGGCATCAAAAGTTCAAGCATTATTTATTCGAAAGCACCTAGTTTTCATTCATAAAGAAATTCGTAAAATAATTCGAATGGATGATTATCATTTAATTTTTTTTCTTCTTTCTTTTTCACTTTCAATGTTCGTGTAATATGTATGTTGTAGGCAAATTGAATAATTTTACTCTTTGTTAAAAAAAAAAGCCACCACCATTTTGTAATGCTCCATGATATTATGAAAAGTTTTCAGTATTTTCTTATCCGCCTGACATTTTTTAGGCTTACTTTTAGGCTAATAAGAAAATATCGGACACTTTTAATCTTATTGCAATATGACCGCATACCATTTGGCTTATCATTCATTGTTCAATTTATTTTAAGAAGTTTATGCTTATCCTATAGTCGTGGAAGCTTCTTGTAAATAGTCTTTTTATTTTTATTGCAATAAGCCTAAGCGAATTCAGTTTGGTTAAGCAGTTTATAATTAGACTAAATGCATATGGACACTGTAATAAGTCTAAAACAATCAGATAGATTGTAATGAACCTAAAAAAAAAATATCAGACAGATTAGAAATTACTGAATACTTTTCCAATTCAGTCTGCACGGACCCCGTGGAGATTTTCTCAGGGGGTGGAACCAAGTTAATCATTATAATATATCAAAAAATCGCGGGAAAAAAATATTATTTCTGAAAAGTATTTCTACATCTTGTGCTTTCAAAAATTTTACAAGTAATTTTAATAATTTCATTTTAACGTTAAAACCAACAAAGTTAAAATAAAAATTTAAATTTGTGCTTTACTCAAATTCCACAAACTAAGTATGGCAAGACCACAGAAGAAAAATTAATGAAAGCTACAGTTTTTTCTTTAAGTTTTATTTTTTGTCCTATCTTCGAATTAGCAAAAAAACCGTATTAGTTTATTATATTAGTATTTATTATATATATGTTACAGGCAAAGTTTGGAATCCGGCATTCTATAGAATGCCTAGGCATTGTATATAATGCCTAAAACTAGCCGACAATGTATGAAACGATTTATATTGCACACATTTCCTAGGCATTCTATAGAATGCCAAATGAGAAACCGGCAAAGTATAAAATACATCTTCGATTTCCAAATCACTCTCAGTATTTTTTTTTTTCAGAATAACATCTTTATTTTTGAGAAATGCATGTTACTGTGAATGACCGAAATCTGGAGAATGTCGACTTTCACCGGTGAATGTTGACAATCACATAGTCTCTTTGGTGAATGTCCGAAATATTTATTACAGCAGATTTGATATGAATTTATTCATGGATATAATTACATTTATTCGATATTTTAATACTTACTGACGATAGATTACATTAATTCGATATTTTAATACTTACTGACGATTGATTAGAAGAAATATCACTGATGTTTTTTTAGGTTCAGTGCCACTGCCCGGTATACCCTACACTGATATTTTCTTAAGGTCAAGTGTCATTGCCCGGTATATATTTGCCCGATACTCCAAACACTGATGTTTGTTCTAATCTATCTTCAGTAAGTATTAAAATATCGAGTAAATGTAATTATATCCACGAATAAATTAATAATATCAAATCTGCTGTAATAAATATTTCGGACATTCACCAAAGCGACTATGTGATTGTCAACATTCACCGGTGAAAGTCAACAACCACCGATTTCGGTCATTCACAGTAACATACACATCATTTACATAATAACCTCATCTGTACGTTTTTTTCATACTTTGACTAAGTAGCATTTGTCATTTTATAGAATGCTTAGGTATTTTATACAATGCCTAGGGAAAGTATGTAATACTTCTCACATTTCATTCCTTGCCTGAAAACATCCGGTATTATATACAATGCCTAGGCATTCTATGCAATGCCGGCGTTTCATACTTTGCCGGTAACATATATATTATTAAATATGTATTAGTACTAAATTGAACGATTTGATGGAAAATGAATGCAACTTTTGAGTTTAGTGTACGAATCATTGTAGTTCCGATATAGCAAGCAGTATTTTTGATTATCATAATATTTAAATGCAAATTATAATTTTTAACTTGTTGGATTTTTAGGGGGAACAAATGCATTCTCTTGCTGGCATCTATGTTAGCGTCGTACATAGCAAATACCGGTGATATTTGCGAAGAATCGAATGATTCGATTAGTTTAAGACTTCTGCTTTCATCTTATGCAACCACTCTTTCAAACTATTGGTTCATAGACTAACAAATAACGTTTAAGTGAAAGCATTCAATGCACCGGAAAAAGCACGCGTTTTTAATTTTGGTCGTCAGCATTCAGGACTGCCGTTGTACTTGGAATAGAACAAAAAAGACAAAGTCTATTGTTCCACCACGCTCCTATCATTATGGAAAAGTGTCGCTAATATTACACGCTGCGATAACAACTAATTAGCTTTATAACTGAAAAAAAAAATTAAGGCAAGGAAACATCTGGGTGGAAGCAGAGCTTATTTATTGCTGGCTCGGGCAGGTGAATCTTTTATATTTACGAACTACGAGTTCACTTGTGTGTAAAAGCCAGTTTAACTCATGGCTGGTTTGCCGCCAACAAATGAATTAAGGCAAAAATGTTTTGATTTTAATTTATTTTTTATTATTTTTTTGTGACGATAGAGGGGAATTCGATTATTTTTTGCAATCTTTTTGCGTGACACTGAAGAATTTAACGTACGCTCATACATTTTCTGGATGATAGATTCTGGCCGAAATTCTGTAAGCAAACAAATAAAATGCAGAGCATTTATTTGTTTGCTTACAGAATTTTGACAGCAAGTAATAAATTTTTCAGAATATTTGAAATTTTATTCTAAGTCTAGAATTTGGAGAAGAAGAACACTTCAAAAAAGTTATTTTAATTACTTCGTTTTTTTTATTAACTATCGTTATTGTCTTTATTATCAAAATTCTGTAAGCAAACAAATAAAAGGCAGAGCATTTATTTGTTTTCTTACAGAATTATTTTGACAGCAAGTAATAAAAATTTTCAGAATTTTCTAAATTTTATTCTAAGACGAGAATTTAAAATAGAAGAACACTTCAAAAAAGCTAATTTCGCTAGTTCGCTTTTTATTATTAACTATCTTTATTGTTTGTGAGAGTGGAATTTTGCAAATGAAATTTAGACCTTTCTCCTATACTGCAGTGCAATTGAAAAAACAACGTAAGTGCTTCAGGATAGATTTGGAGAAAAGTGGCTTCAGAATTATTTTCTTTCCGTTGCTAATGCCACAAACGATAAAAAAAGAATTTCGGAAAATTAATAAAAAAAATTTATTTATTATTTTTTTAATTTGCTTATTGGTTTTTGTTTTGGAATATGTAGCTTATTATACGGAGATGCCAATTCTATAAGCATCTCAATTTTGAATTATTTTTTGCTTTGTCTCTTCGGTTGATTTTTCTTTTGCTTAGCAGTATGAATGATGCACTCAGCCTCCTGGCAGTACAAGTTTCGATCATGTATAGCAACTATAAGCGGAATACGGCGACGCAAAGAACCATGTACGTCGTTTGCGGGGGAAAGGGTGGTCATATGTCACCTTTAATAATTAAAAAAGTCCAAAATTCCCTCTCAATAAATCAGACAAATAAATTTTTTTTTCATGAATCATCAAAGTTAAAAGCTAGAAATAAATAAAAATAAGTGATCTTTTTGTAGATATTTCGTTCCTCTGTTGTGACTGGGTATTTCAATTAAAAAAAAAAAAAATACATACGTACGACACCCATGCCAAATACAATCAATTTATCGCCAATCAAAATTTTCACTTTTTTCCGATTCGTTCAAATCTCTATTGCTCTTTTTCACGCGTTTTGACTGTTGCTATCAGAATTAACTGTTTCTGAGTTAGTTATAGGCAATATAAAGTTTGATCATTTTGTAACTATAACTTTTTTTTATATATATAACCGTCCTTGAGTAGCCAATCCGATTTTGAGTTTAGGACTATTAATGTTAGACTCCGTAGCCTTGTAATTTTGAACCCAATTCAGAAGATAAGGAAACTCCTAGATCAAGTATGGGGATAAACTAATTTTCGTGGAAGATTTTTTGATGGAACTAGTCGGCATTTGCGTTACATGGAGAGAAAAACCACGAAAAACTTCTACGGTCCGCCTGATAGCAAGGAAATTCTAACCCATGATCTACCACTGATCTACCATAACTACCACTGAGGAAATTTTTCCTCAGCACTGTGATTGATGTGAACCGAAAACAGCTTCTGTATCGACCAGCAATCGCCAGGATTTGAACCCGGTTTACCTAATTGGAAGTTGAGCGCTCTGTCCTCTTAGCCACCAAGCCTTTCCTACTGTAGTTTTATTTTATATCTGTCGGTGAACAGCCAACCCAAATTCGAGTTTACGGCTACCAATGTTCAACTCCGGCTATCAATTCTTGTAATTTGAAACACAATCCAGAAAACAAGGGAATTCCTGGATTAATTATGTTAAGAATTTTTGCCTTCATGGAGGAATTTTTGAAGGAACTAACCAGTATTGCGTTACATGAAGAGGAAAATCATGAAAACCTTCCACGGTTTGCCTGGCTGCAAAGGGACTCTAACCCATGATTTGTCTACCACTGAGAATATTTTTCATCAGCACTGTGGTGCGGAATTCGTAGCCGGGTGAGGAATTCGCACCGACCAGCCATTTCTGGGATTCGAACCCAGTTCACCTCATTGGAAGGCGAAAGCTTTATTCTCTGAGCCACGACGGCTGCATACTATATTTTTTTTTATAACCGTCGTTGAACAGTCGACCCAATTTTCGACTACTAATGTTCAACTCCATAGCCGTGCAAATTTAAACCAATCCAGAAGACAAGAAAACTCCAGGATCAGTGTGCCCAGAGGTATGATTTGTTATGGGAACATGGAAGACTTCGTCTCTCGACAGATTCAACGTGCATCAGTTACCATTTACTACACGGGGAGCCTTTGGCAGGCGGGGATCGAGCCCACGACCTCTTGGACACGAACCCAATGCCCTACCAACCTGCTATCCCGGCCCCTATTATATTTTGTGAGTTCCTATACAATAGTTTCCTACATATGCAAGTATAATTTGAATCGTTATTTCATCAATTTATTATTAATTCATCAATTTATTATTAGTCATCAAATTATTTCATCAATTTATTATTATTAATTTATAGGCAATTGAATTTCTACTATCAAAATTTTATTTCCACTTTTAGATTAACTAGTGTTCTCAAATTTTAACTGTAGCCGTGCGCTTCATGCCGATATAAATTATAAATGTTTCCTAAATAATACGAGCAATATTAATCGATGTTTTATTGCTGATCGAAGTTCAAACCACTTTTTCAAACCCATTCTCAAAAACAAACTATCACAAAATTAATAAGACGAAAATAATATATTGATACAATATGAATGATAAAAAGATTCTAAACTGTATGTATAATCTTTACGTGAAGAATTTTCTAGGCTTTTCTAGGCTTAACAGACAAATAACTTAAATATTTTAAAAGTTATTAAACCTTTTTAAAAATTGCCAATTTGACGATATTTTTCTACCTAGAGGAAAATTATCAAAATCACTGCTTTATTCTGAGTGTTTGCCAATTTTGATGAGCTCAAGTAATGCAGCATTGGAGTAAGATTTTAAATATTTAAAAATAGATAAATGGATGAGAAAAATAATAATAGATAAGATTTTAAATATAAAACAATTAGACCACAAGCGTTCATAATCATAAAACTGTGGCTTTTCTCCATATTGACGTTATGCGCCATTTTTTAAAATAAGCGTAGATAGAGCTGACTTTAGATAGGCTAAACTTCACCCGTTATGAAAGTAGCATATTATTCGCAAAAAAAGCAACATTTCATATTACGACGGAGCCTTCAAAAAATAGCCTTTAGAACGGACAAATAACCAAAATATTTTAGAAGTAATAAAATTTTTTTGAAAATCAAAAATTTGGTGACATTTTTCCCCTGGATAAAATCAATTCTTATACTCATTTTTTGCAAATTTCTATAAGTTCAGGTGATAAAGCATTGGAATAAGTTTTTAAAAATTAGACCACTAAGTTTCTCGTTTACTCAAAACTGTGGCTTTTCTCCATATTGACGTTTTGTGATAGTTTCAGAATAAACATAGAGGGTGCTGACAGAAGATAGTCTGAACTTGACCTAACAGTCATGGGTAAGTGTTGCAAACTCACAGCAGTTATGAAAATAGCCTATTATTCTCAAAAAAGCAATTATTCATGCGACTGCGAAACCTTCGAAAAGCAGTCTTAATTCTGACTTCGTTATTTTTTGTTCCTTACATAGGTCGCTGTTCTTCTAAATTATCCCATCCAATGAAAAACAACACCCTTAAAACATTTTCTTTTCCTACAATCAAAAAATCCCAAAAAATTATCTCCTAAATTCATTTTTAAGTTTAATTTTGAAAAAAAAAAAAGAAATTAACAATATTAAATTTTTAAAAAAATTATACAATGCTATACAAATTTCCTGGCGGCAGTCCTGTTACTTTTTTTTCGGCTGTTACTAAGCAACTGTTTAGATGTAGTATATGGTAACACCTAGAAAACAATAGCACACAAAAACATGGTAAGGGGTGGTTAAAAATATTGAAGAGCATATAACAAAGAATAAATCATAGATGTGGGGGAAGGTTTGATCCAAAGATTGACGTACCTGAGGAACTTTGACCCTTGGGCACAGCTGTAAACTGATCGTTGTGGGTGCTGTAATTTTAACAACAGGATAGCGTGTTAACGGTCAGCCACAGTTACTGAAATTGAATTCAGTTACTTTAATAGTGAGAAAAAGAGTGAGTTGCTGTGAAATAACGAGTACGAGATTAAGAGTAATTATACTAGGGGAGTAGTTTTAAATGAAATATGGGTGGAGTGCAAGCGTATTAAATTTCATTATACGTGAATAGTGTAAATTAATGATTCATAACGGTGTATAATATTGCTAATAATATGGTGTTACTTAGGGTGTTAGAAACTGAATGTGTTGAGATTAATTTTATCCACGGGGGAAATCTCTTGCATTTATCTTTTAATGAATTATTATTAGAAAGGAAATAATACGTAATAGAATAAAAAAAATTGGATAATAGTTTTTTGTTGCTGCTTTTGCTAGCATATTAATAAAAACACCAAAAAAGTTTTTCGGCAGAAAAACTTATCCGTATCCTGATTTCAATTACACTCTACTTTATAGATTATCTTAGTCAGTTTTATCCAATGGTCTAAAGAGGACGATGTTTAACCCTTTCGCGCCGACTGTCACAAATACGTGCCAGCATAAAACCGTATCAACCAGGGTAAAAAGATAAAACTGGTATTCAAAGTAATTCTTTAGCAGTTTATTTGTGGGCGGAGTTATAATTGTTTGATTTATTTAATTCACCATTACTTTGTTCAAAATAAAACTATTTAGTTATACTTTGAACTAACATTGATTATATATATGATTAAACTAACAATAATTAAAGTAAAAGCAAAGTANCCTTTCAAAGAAAGCTGTAGCAAGATTGCAACCTGATTCTGATTTTGTACGAATGCTTTTCTGAATCACCCGTCCCCAAGGGCTTAATAGTCTAGTTGCTAATGAAACTTGTGATATTTTAAAAATGTCACAAGTTTCTCAGCTGTTATAAATTTTTAATCATTTATCATCAATAAACTAATATCAATCAATTATCATATATCAATCAATTAATAATCAGGTTTAAATATTTTTTTTCAGAATTATTGAAAGAAGTTTCACATATTGGTTTTTAGATTTTAAGAAAAAAATTTAAATAAGTATAACCAATATTTTTCTCAAAATTAAATTATGAAAAATCTCATGAATCTAAAATTTTAGTTTTTCAGAATTCTTGAAATTTTTTTAAGGCTATTTTAAATTTAATTGGTATTAAGTTTATAAAAATCAAACGGGGTTTACGACATCTTGCTTAATTGTAGCTTACGAAACTATCCGTAAATTTTTTTACTTCTTAATACGCAATTTCTTAACTGGAATTTATTTTTATTAAAAAGTTATTAAGAAAATTAAATTAATTAAATAAATGATTTATTAATTATCTATTAATTAAAAAAATTAAATTAGGTTTTTAGGCACAATAAAATTTTGGTTTAAAAAATGAAAAAAGTTATATTAGTTTATTTAAACCTTTTTTTCAGCCATGAAAAAAAATTATGAGCGATAATTAATCTTCCTTCAAAGAAAATTGAAAAAATTAAAATATTTCATTGAAATATGGAGAAATATAGCTTCATAAATAAATATAAACTTAGTTCAAATAGTTTTATTTTGTCTTTTTTTTTTCAATCCAATTTACCACTGCACCCCCAAAAATTATTAGTGTCATTCTTAGTGTTTTGAGAATAATTTCTCTTTTGTTCGAAGTTAACTATTTATTATGAGTTAGTAACTTTCTTCCTAACAGAATGTAGGCAATAAGAAAAATAAGAGACAAGCAATTTTACTCGTAAGCGACATATTATAAAGATAACTTTATGTCCTTACATCAATTCAAAAAAGGAGCTGTTTTTCACCTTTCTTGATTACTTGAATTAAATTTTTGATGTTTAAAAGAAATTTAACATAAATGTTAAAATCTGGTACCGTCATTCGGGGCTACTTGGTGCAGCGGGGGGCTACTTTGTGCAAATTCGAATTTGGCATTTTTCAAGTGCTGCTATTCAGTAAAAATGTGTGGAATTTGAAGATAGAAGTCTCTTCTATTACTGCAAACATTTTTTTCGAATTTTAAAGCAATCTCAGAGTGTGTTTCGTTCATCCAATGTCAACAACTTTCCGAGGACGTCGGATGTCGAAAAGTGCGCGTGGAAACTTTAGCTGTGAAATGCAAAGACGTTGATAAAACAATTGTCGTAAGTGCAAAATTTTTTATTTATATATTAATAAACAATTAT